>NW_016807537.1:5377-8172 GCF_001698545.2 Rhinopithecus bieti | reverse complement strand
AAAAAAAAAAAAAAAAAAAAAAGATTACCTGGGAGGCTTTGAACACATTTTTTATTTTTTCAAGTGAGAGCAAGTTTATTAAGAAAGTAAAGGAATAAAAGAATGGCTACTCCATAGGCAGAGTAGCCCCAAGGGCTTCTGGTTGTCTATTTTATGGTTATTTCTTGTTTATATGCTAAACTAGGGGTGGATTATTCATGAGTTTTCTGGGAGAGGGGAGGGCAATTCTGGGAACTTAGGGTTCCTCCTTTTTTTAGACCATATAGGGTAACTTCCTGACATTGTCATGGCATTTGTAAATTGTTATGGTGCTGGTGGCAGTGTCTTTTAGCATTCTAATGCATTATAATTAGCATATAATGAGCAGTGAGGATGACCAGAGGTCACTCTCCTCGCCATCGTGGTTTTGGTGGCTTTTGGCTGGCTCCTTTCTGCAGCCTATTTTATCAGCAAGGCCTTTATGACCTGTATCTTGTGCCAACCTCCTATCTCATCCTGTGACTTAGAATGCCTAGCCTCCTGGGAATGCAGCCCAGTAGGTTTCAGCCTCACTTTACCCAGTCCCTATTCAAGATGGAGTCACTCTGGTTCAAACACCTCTGATATTTGCCCCATCCCTTATACAAGGGAACCTTTAATCCTAAGATTTGTAGAGGGAGGAAGATCCATCTTCTGTAACTTCTTCAGGCTGAATAAAGACAATGATATTCCTACCTACCTATTAGGGTCTCTTGTATTCAGGGTAGAGAGGAGCTCGGTCAGAAACTGTCAGTATGGTGAAGGCCATTTGGAACTCCAACAAAAGGTAATATCTGGAAGATTAGTAAGTGTTCAATGTAAGAAAACATTGAATAAACTTATCCTTCATTCCTACACAAAGAGTACAACAGCAAACATATTCCACAACGGTAAAGTAAAAAAGGAAATCCATCCCAAGTAAACTAAAGAAGAAGGCTTTCCATGAATTGGGCAGCTGTTGGAACCAAGCTGATATGGAATTGCTATACATGCTATACATTCCAATACGTGCCCAGAATTAGAATATTGATCCAGATTTTTACATTACCAATCCCTCTTGTTTCTTCTGATCAGCAGCCAGAGATCACTGGTTGGTTCACAGGAATAAGCAGAGTTAGTCTAAATTGCAGAAAAAAACTCAAAAACAACCGATGAGACTATAATTGAATAACAGGTATATCACAGTTTTTGAAACATAATTTTCTCTCTCCAGTCTCCCATTTTTACAAAAGACAAATCATAGGAAGACTGATTTGCTTTATTATACTTGCCCTGATTATCTGTCTAAAGTGCAGCAAGAATAGTTGTTTTTACATAGGCCTTTAAAATTGGCTTTGATGGAACTTTGTTCCATAAAAGGAATCTCAGATAAGAGTTTTTTTTAAAGCTGAGCACAACCATGGGTTTGTACCCTCAAATACCTATGAGTTGAGTAAATTCCTGCCCTCTTCAGATCCCAAGATAACAAGGGGCTCTTAGGCCTGTTAGAAAGTGACATTCTTTCCTTACCACAGGTCAGGAACGCTGTACAGGGACTGTGTAGACAAGGTATGAGGCCAGTTTTCCCAAGGAGCTTTTATTGGCTCTATACCCCACCCAAGATGGCAATTCAGGATCTCTAGGAGTGGCCCTGGCTTCCTAGGCGATTCCAATGTGCAGCTCTAGGAGTCACTGCCTCACAGGAAGGTGTGATGGTCTTAGCACTTGATATGATTCAGCTGTGTCCCTGTAGGACTCCGTTCTCATGCTGCTAATAAAGATACACCTGAAACTGAGTAATTGCTAAAACAAAGAGGATTAATGGACTCACATGGCTAGGGAGGCCTCACAATCATGGTGGAAGATGAAGGAAGAGCAAAGGGACTTCTTACATGGCAACAAGAGAGAGAGCATGTGCAGGGGAACTCCCCTTTATAAAACTATCACTATCATGAGAACAGCATGGGAAAGTCTTGGCCCCATGATTCAATTACCTCCCACTGGGTTCATCTCATGACACGTGGGAATTACGGGAGCTATAATTCAAGATGGGATTTGGGTGGGGCACAGCCAAACCCTGTCAGTCCCCAACCAAATCTCATGTTAAATTGTAATCCCCATAATCCCCGCATATCAAGGGAGAGACCAGGTGGAAGTAATTGAACCATGGGGGTGGTTTCCGCAGTGCTGTTTGTGATAGTGAGTGAGTTCTCATTAGATCTGATAGTTTTATAAGACTTTGGTATGTCCTCCTTTGTCCATTCTCCTTCCTGCCACCTTGTGAAGAAGGTACCTTGCTTCCCCTTCACCTTCTGCCATGATTGTAACTTTCCTGAGGTATCCCCAACCATGCTGAACTGTGAGTCAATTAAACCTCTTTCCTTTATAAATTACCCAGTCTCAGGCAGCTCTTTATAGCAGTGTGAAAATGGACTAATACAGCACTGAAGGATGAGTGGGATTTTAATAGGCATAGGTGTTGGTAATAATTCTTTGATCTAGGTGGTACAGATTCTTTTATCCTCATGTTTTTTGATTAAGAATCTAGGTTTCCAGACACTTGGCTCACACAGTAGCAGAGCAGGCTTTCTAAAATCAGGTCCAATGGTCTTTCCAGGACTCCAGGCTGTCAAAGCCAGGAAGGATTGAAGCAATTAATAAAAATTCATATAAATCTGCTCTGTCTTTTCAAAGTAGAAGTAGTCATAAAATGTTTTGTGTGAATTTTGAAATGAAATAAAACATCAACCTTTTTATGTAGATAAGATTTACATTTATATTTTCCTCCATAATGAGAA
>NW_016807537.1:0-911 GCF_001698545.2 Rhinopithecus bieti | reverse complement strand
TTTTTCAAAAACAGCCCAATTTACAAATTTATAAAGTGTTCATTATAAAAAATATAACTAACACAAAAGTATATGTAGTAAACACTGAAAATACCTTTTCATAAACCACTCTCATCAACCCTACCCATGCCGCACCCCTCGCCCCTACCACATCCTGCTTTCTTGCCCAGAGGTAAACACTAATACCTGTCTGATGTCATTGAATGTGTCCTCACAGACTATTTTCTATTGAGATACAAATATAGCAATGTGCATACACAAATTTTCAAACACATGCATTGCATTATACTATGCATATTTCACTATGACATGCTTTTGCCACATAACAATACACCTTTGACAGGGATATTTATAGCTCAAAACAAAATAAACAACAACAAAGGTAACTTCAGTTAATAAGATTTTGGCTTGTATTCTTTCAGGCCTTTTCTATACATACATATGCATATATATATATGTATATACACACACACACTTTATTGAATTTTAAATAAAGGGTATCATGTTATATACACTATTGTATTTTCCCTTACTAGCATATTGTGAAGATCATTTCATGTCAGTACACATAGGTTTTCCGCTTTCTTTTAAATTGCTGTTTGATTTTAATAAGACCGTGTCATGTAATTTTGCCTGTTCTTTATTGATGGGCAATTAAGTTGTCTTCCCAGGGTGTTGTTGCTTGTTAGTGTTGTTGCATTTCTTATAAACCACACTGCTGTGAATAGCCTACATATTCATTTCTATGTGTAGAAGTGATATTGTTTCTATAGACAAAAGTCCTAAAGCAATGGATGTGCTCATTTGAAATCAAGAGACACGGTCAAATTGCTCAAAAGATCTCTTTCCTCAAGTCCTTGCCAACACTAGATATTGCTAAACTTCTTAATTATTGCAAATTGAACAGGGAA
>NW_016807536.1:0-1865 GCF_001698545.2 Rhinopithecus bieti | reverse complement strand
AAGAAAGGTTTTGCAGGAGATTATGGAGTTAAGTTAACCCCTTAGAGGTTAAGATCTCTGTGTGAATTAGAACTGCCCTCTTTTGGTGTTGGATGGTCCACCGAAGGAACTATAGACAAGGAACAATTGGCCATGTATTTAAGGTGGTGACAGGGCTCGGAGGACAACCAGTGTACCTAGATCAAATTCCTTTATACTGACTCATGGTTAAACATAATACAGACAAAACCAGCAAAAATTTAGCCCTATTTAACAGCTTATTGCAAAAAAACCAAAAGTAAAAGTAAGAGCAGCTTCGCCAGCAGACATAGAGTTAAAAAGGGAGTCCCAGAAACAGCAAGAGAAACCAGTTTTGCAGGAGCCGCCAGAGATCATAGAAATTCTTTCTCCATATGTCCCAGCCTACCCCACTTTACCAAGGCCAACAGCCCCCTCAGAAACGAGATTCAGGAGCTAACACACCCCAGGTCTCATCTCGAAGGGGAGAATCGGAACCTGGAGAGGCCAAAGAAGGAAGTCAAGATAGTCAAGTGGGCCTTCTCAGATCTGGTCTTGCTTGAGCTATGCAAATGCCTCTCAGGGAGACGAGAACCTGTCTATTACAATGACCAGGCCCATATCTGGGGGGGCAACAGACTTTCATCTATCAGCCCTTTTCAACCACTGATCTACTAAACTGGAAACACCCTGAATCCACCACCTTGCTCTCGGCAGCTAGAGCCCTGTCGAGCACGACTGTGTAGAGGTGTTGGATTCAAGTTTACTCTAGCAGATCTGACCTCCGGGACCAGCCTTGGGCATCAGTAGACTAGGAGCTATACGTGGATGGGAACAGCTTCATCAACCCACAAGGAGAGAGATGTGCAGAGTATGCGGTGGTAACCCTGCACACTGTCATTAAGCTGAGCTCATTGCTTTAATTCGGGCCTTAGAACTCAGTGAAGGTAAGACTGTAAACGTTTACACTCTCAGTATGCCTGTTTAGCCCTCCAAGTGCATGGAAAATTATATAAAGAAAAGAGCCTGGTAAACTCTAGGAAAAAGGGAAAAAAGACCCAGAGAATGCAACTCAGCTTCAGCATTTGCAGAGGTACTGAGAAGCACTTCTGCAAAGGCTAAGAGTTAGTAGAAAAAAGCAAGTAATATAAAAAAAAAAGATTTCAGAAATGCTTCAAGGAGCTGACAAAAACCTAAGTCAGTTTTATAAGAGACTCTATAAAGCATTCTGGCTTTACACCCCATTTAACCCTGAGGCTGCTGAAAATCAGTATATAGTGAATACTTCATTTGTAAAGCAAGCCCAGGGTAACATCAAGCAGAAGCTGCGGGCATGAATACCACCTAGTCTAGAAAAGTGGCCACCAAGGTGTATGTTAACTGTAACCAAGGAACAAAACTGGGAAAGACAGGAAAAAAGAAAAAGACAGACTAAGAGTAAGAGTAAAAAAAGAGAAATTAGCCATGTGAGAGGACGTGGATGGTGGACGTGGATGTAGATATGAAAGAAGTCAAGTTAGGCAAAGATTCAAGAGCCGGATAAGGCAAGAGAGAGATTATCGTGCGAGATGCAAAAAGAAAGGACCCTAGAAGGGTAAATGTTCAAAAAGGCAATAAAGGAAATGGCCAAGGCCGCAAGACGAAGAGGCCATTGGCGAAGGGCTGCTGCACCTTGGAGGAACCAAATACTGATCTGACAGGAGCTGAAGAATGTAAAGACTAGGGCAGACTATGCACCTTCTCATTAGGCTCCCAGGAGCCCATGGTCACATTAGAAGTTCAAAGCAGCAAGATTCTGCTGTATCTGAATTCCAATTTCTCACTGAAGGCTAAGCCACTAGATAGAGTTACAAAGGGCCTGGGTGGGG
>NW_016807535.1:5777-7290 GCF_001698545.2 Rhinopithecus bieti | reverse complement strand
AAATTTCTTTCTAGTTTTATCTGAGAATATTTCCTTTTCTCTGTAGTCCTCCATGCACTCCCAAATATCCCTTTGCAGATTCCATGAAAACATAAGTTCCTTAGGAAATTTCTTTCTACTTTTATCTGAGGATGTTTCCTTTTCAACGTAGGCTTCAATGTGATTCAAAATATTACTTTGCAGATTCTATGAAAACAGTGTTAACCTACTGCTCAATGAATAGAACAGTGTAACTCTGTGAGATGAATTCACACATCATGTAGCAGTTTCTCAGAAAGGTATTTTCTAGTTATTATTTGAAGATATTTCATTTTTCACCAAAGGCTTCAAGGCCCTCCAAAATATCCTATTGCAGATTCCATGAAAACAGCGTTAGCATACTACTCAATGAAAAGAATGGTGTATCTCTGTAAGATGAATTCACATATCATAAAGCAGTTTCTCAGAAAGCTTATTTCAATTTTTATCTGAGGATATTTCCCTTGTCACCATAGGCTTCAATGTGATCCCAAGTATCCCATTACAGATTCCATGAAACCAGTGTTATCAGACTGCTAAATGAACAGAACAGTCTAACTCTGTGAGATGAATTCACACATCACAAAGCAGTTTCTCAGATAATTTCTTTCTAGTTTTATCTGAGGATATTTCCTTTTCACTATAGTCCTCAATGCACTCCCAAACATCACTTTGCAGATTCCACGAAGACAGTGTTAGCAAACTGCTACATGAAAAGAATGTTGTACCTCAGTGAGATGAATTCACACATCACAAACAAGTTTCTTAGAAAGCTTCTTTCTAGTTTTTATCAGAAGGTATTTCCTTTGTCACCATAAGCTTCAAGGTGATTCAAAATATCCCTTCTCAGATTCCCCAAAATTAGTGCTACCAAACTGCTCCATGAAAGCAGTGACATAAGTCTGTGAGATGAACTCACACATCACAAACTTGTATCTCAGAAAATTTCTTTCTATTTTTTGTCTGAGGATATTTCCTTTGGCAAAATAAGCTTCAATGCGCTCCAAAATATCCCATTGCAGATTCCAATAAAACAATGGTAGCAAACTGCTCAATGAAAAGAACAGTATAACCCTTGAGATGACTTCAAACATCACCAAGTAGTTTCTCAGAAAGCTATTTTCTAGTTATTATTTGAAGATATTTAATTTTTCACCATAGGCTTCAATGCATTCCAAAATATCCTATTGCAGATTCCACAAAAACAGCGTTGGCATACCGCTCAGTGAAAAGAACGGTGTACTACTGTGAGATGAATTCAAACATCACAAAACAGTTTCTCAGAAAGCTTCTTTTCAGTTTTTATCGGAGGGTATTTCCTTTTTCACCATAGGCTTCAATGCGCTCCCAGGTATCCTATTACAGATTCCACGAAACCAGTGTTATCAGACTGCCCAATGAAAAGTACAGTGTAACTCTGTGAGATGAATTCACACATCACAAAGCAGTTTCTCAGACAATTTCTTTCTAGTTATTATCTGAGGATAATTCCTTT
>NW_016807535.1:0-4375 GCF_001698545.2 Rhinopithecus bieti | reverse complement strand
GGTGTACCTCTGTGAGATGAATTCACACATCACAAAGCAGTTTCTCAGAAATCTTTTTGGTTTTTAGCTGAGGATATTTCCTTTTTCACCATAGGATTCAATGCGCTCCCAAGTATCCTATTACAGATTCCACGAAACCAGTGTTATCAGGCTGCCCAATGAAAAGTATGGTGTACCTCTGTGAGATGAATTCACACATCACAAAGCAGTTTCTCAGAAATCTTTTTGGTTTTTAGCTGAGGATATTTCCTTTTTCACCATAGGATTCAATGCGCTCCCAAGTATCCTATTACAGATTCCACGAAACCAGTGTTATCAGGCTGCCCAATGAAAAGTATGGTGTAACTCTGTGAGATGAATTCACACATCACAAAGCAGTTTCTCAGACAATTTCTTTCTAGTTTTTATGTGAGGGTAATTCCTCAATGCGCTCCCAAACATCACTCTGCAGATTCCACGAAGACAGTGTTAACAAACTGCTACATGAAAAGAATGTTGTACCTCGGTGAGATGAATTCACACATCACAAACAAGTTTCTTAGAAAGCTTCTTTCTAGTTTTTATCAGAAGGTATTTCCTTTGTCACCATAAGCTTCAAGGTGATTCAAAATATCCCTTCTCAGATTCCCCAAAAACACTGCTACCAAACCACTCCATGAAAACAGTGGTGTACCTTTGGGAGATGAATTCACACATCACAAAGGCTTTTCTCGGAAACTTCCTTTCTAGTTTTTTTCTGAGGATATTTCCTTTATCAATATAAGTTTCAATGCACTATGAAATATCCCAATGCAGATTCCAAGAAAACAGTGGTAGCAAACTGCTAAATGAAAAGAACAGTGTAACTTTGAAAGATGAATTCACACATCATAGAGCAGTTTCTCAGAAACCTTCTTTCTAGTTTTTTTCTGAGGATATATACTTTTTCACCACAGACCTCAATGCACTCACTAATATCCCTTTGTGGATTCCAGGAAAATAGTGCTAACAAACGGCTCCATGAAAAGAAAGGTGTAACTCAGTGAGATGAATTCACACATCACAAAGCAGTTTCTCAGAAAGCTTCTTCTTGTTTTGTGTCTGATGATGTTTCCTTTATCACCGTAGTTTTCAATGTGCTCCCAAATATCCTATTGCAGATTCCATGAAAACAGTGTTAGTAAACTGTTCCCATGAAATAATCGTGTACCTCTGTTAGATGAGTTCACACATCACAAAGGAGTTTCTCCAAAACTTCTTTCTACTTTTTATCTGAGGATATTTACTATATCAGCATAGCTTCAATGCGATTCAAAATATCACTTCTCATTTTCCCCAAAAACAGTACTACCAAATTGATCTATCAAAAGAATCATTTACCACATGAATAAACATATGAGATGAATTAACGTATCACAAAGTCGTTTCTCAGAAGTCTTCTTTCTAGTTTTTATATGAGAATATTTCCTTGTCACCCTAAGCTTCTGTCCACTCTGAAATATACCAATGAAGATCCGAAGAAAACACTGTTATCAAACTGCTCAGTGAAAAGAGTGGTGTAACTGTGGGATGAATTCCCTTATCACAAAGCAGTTTATCTGAAAACTTCTTTCTAGTTTTTATCTGAGGATATTTCCTTTTTAACCATAGACTTCAATGTGTTCCAAATTATCACTTTGCAGATACCAGGAAGGCAATGTTAGCAAATTTTTCCAGGAAAAGTAAGATTTACCTCTGTGAGATGAATTCACTCATCACAAAGCAGTTTCTCAGAAAGCTTCTTTCTTTTTTTCGTCTGAGGATATTTCCTTTGTCACCATTGGCTTTAATGTGCTCCCAAATATTCTATTCCAGATTCCACGAAATCAGAGTTAGCAAACTGCTCCATGAATAGAACCATGTAACACTGTTATACGAAGACACACATTGCAAAGGAGTTTCTCAGAAAGCTTCTTTTTGTGTTTATCTGAGTATATATCCTGTGTTATCATGGGATTCAATGTGCTCCCAAATATCCCCTTGAAGATTCCACGAAACCAGTGTTATCAAACAGCACAATAAAAAGAACGGTTTAACTCTGTGAGGTGAATTCACACATCATAAAGGAGTTTCTCAGCAATTGTCTTTCTAGATTTTATTTGAGGATATTTCATTTTTCACTGTAGGCCTCAATGCACTTCCAAATATCCTTTTGTAGCTTCCACGAAAACAGTGTTATTAAACTGCTCAATGAAAAGAACAGTGTAATCCTGTGAGATGAATTCGCACATCACAGAGCACTTATTGAGAAGTCTTCTTTCTAGTTATTGTCTGTGGACATTTCCATTGTAACAATAGGCTTCAATGCAATCCATAATATCCCTTCTCAGATTCCGCAAAAAAAGTGCTACCAAAGTGCTCTATGAAAAGTATCTTGTAACACTGAGATCTGAAGGGACCAATCACAAAGCAGTTTCTCAAAAAGCTTCTTTCTAGTTTTGTCTTAGGATATTTCCTTTGTCAAATAGGCTTCAATGCACTCCAAAATATCCCATTGCATATTCCAGGAAAACAGTGTTAGCAAACTGCTCAATGAAAACAACAGTGTAACTCTGGGAGATGAATAGACACATCATAAAGAAGTGTCTCAGAAAGCTTCGTTCTAGTTTTAATCTGAGAATATTTACTTTTTCAACTTAGGACTCAGTGTGCTCCTAAATATCCCTTTGAAGATCCATGAAAACAGTGATAGCAAACTCTTCATGAAAAGAAAGTTGTAACAATGTGAGTTGAATTCACGTGTCAGAAAGAAGTTTCCTTGAAAGCTTCTTTCTCATTTTTATCTGAGGATATTTCCTTTAACCCCATGGGCTTCAATGTGATCCAAAGTATCCCTTCTCAGATTCCCCCAAAACAGGGCTACCAAACTGCTCCATGAAAACAAAGGTGTAACTCTTTGAGATGATTTCAGAAACCACAAAGCAATTCCTCAGAAAGCTTCCTTCCATTTTTTTTTGTCTCAGAATATTTCCTTTGTCACCATAAATTTCAATGCACTCTGAAATATCCCATTGCAGATTCTAAGAAAACAGTGTTAGTAAACTGATCAATGAATAGAACAGTGTAATTCTGTGAGATGAATTCACTCAACAAAAAGCAGTTTCTCAGAATGCTTTATTCTTATTTTTTTATGAGGATGTCTCCTTTGTCACCATAGGCTTCAATACACTCCCAAATTTCCTATTGCAGACTCCACGAAAACAGTGTCATCAAAAGTCTCAAAAAAAAAAAGCACGATGTAGCTCTGTGAGATGAATTCATCCATCACAAAGCAGTTTCTCAGAAAGCTTCCTTCTAGATTTTATCGGAGGATATTCCCCTTTTCACCTAAGGCCTCAATGTGCTCCCAAATATCCCTTTGCATATTCCACAAAAACAGTGTTGGTGAACTATTTCTTGAAAAGAAAGGCGTAACTCTGTGAGATGAATTCACATATCACAAAGAGTTTTCTCAGAAAGCTCCTTTCTCGTTTTTATCTGAGGATATTTCCTGAGTCACCATAGGTTTCAATAGGATCCAAAATATCCGTTCACAGGTTCCCCAAAAACAGTGCTACCAAATTGAGCCATGAAAAGAATCATAAAACTCTGTGAGATAAATTATTGCATCACAAAGCAGTTTCTCAGAAAGATTCTTTTTGGATTTTCTATGAAGATATTTCCTTTGTCACCATCTTCTTCATTGCACTTCAAAATATACTATTGCAGACTCCATGAAAACAGTGTTATCAAAAGGCTCAAAGAAAAGCATGGCTTAACTCTGCGAGATGAATTCACCAATCACAAAGCAGGTTCTCAGAAAGCTTTTTTCTAGTTTTTATCTGAGGATATTTCCTTTTTCACCATATGCCTCAAGCGCTCCCAAATATCCCCTTGCAGATTCCACGAAAACAGTGTTTGCAAACTGCTCCAGAAAAACAAAGGTGTATCTCTGTGAGATGAATTCACACATCCCAAAGTACTTTCACAGATAGCTTCTTTCTAGTTTTTATCTGAGGATATTTCCTTAGTCCCCATAGGCTTCACGGCAATCCAAAATATTCCTTCTCAGATTCCCCAAAAACAGTGCTACCAAACTGATCCATGAAAGGAATCATGTAACTCTGTGAGATGAATTAACACATCATAAAGCAGTTTCTCAGAGGGTTTCTTTGTAGTTTATATATGAGGATATTTCTGTTGTCACCATAAGCTTCAATATGCTCTGAAATATTCCACTGTAGATTCCAAGAAAAAAGTGTTAGCAAACTGCTCCATGAAAAGAAAAGTGAAATTCTGTGCCTTGAATTCAAACATCAAGGAGCAGATTCTCAGAAAGCTTCTTTCTAGTTTTCTATGAGGATATTTCTTTTTTCAC
>NW_016807534.1:0-1864 GCF_001698545.2 Rhinopithecus bieti | reverse complement strand
AACATATGTATATATAAACACATATATATATAAACATATATATATATTTTTAAGATAGAGCCTTGCTCTGTCACCCAGGCTGCAGTGCAGTGCCATGATCTTGGCTCACTGCAACCTCAGCCTCCCAGGTTCAAGCTATTCTCATGCCTCAGCCTTTCAAGTAGCTGGAATTATAGGTGTGTACCACCATGCAGGCTAATTTTTTTTTTTTTTCTTTTTTTAGTAGAGATAGGTTTTCACCATGTTGCCCAGGCTGGCCTTGAACTGGCCTCAAGTGGTCTGCCCGCCTCTCCCTCCCAAAGTGCAGGGATTACAGGCATGAGTTACCATGCCCGGCTTCAAATATTATGTTTTTTTAAATGGTGGCTCAGGCTGGGTTTCAGTGAGGCAGAGTTGCAGTGAGCCGAGTTCGTGCCACTGCACTCCAGACTAGGCAACAGAATGAGACTCCATCCCAAAGAAAGAAAGAAAGAAGGAGGGAGGGAGGGAGGGAGGGAGGGGAAGGAAGGAAGGAAGGAAGGAAGGAAGGAAGGAAGGAAGGAAGGAATCCTGAATACTATAAACAAGATTCTTCCATAAATGTGTTCTTTAGAATGATCTAAATACGTGGCCGGGCATGGTGACTCAAGCCTATAATCCCAGCACTTTGGGAGGCCAAGGTGGGTGGATTATTTGAGGTCAGGAGTTCGAGACCAGCCTGGGCAACATGGTGAAACACCATCTCTACTAAAAATACAAACATTAGCTGGGCATGGTGGCATGTGCCTGTAATGCCAGCTACTCGGGAGGCTGAGGCAGGAAAATCGCTTGAGCCTGGGAGGCAGAGGTTGTGATGAGCTGAGGTTGTGTCACTGCACTCCAGTCTGGGCAACATAGTGAGACCCTGTCTCAAAAACAAAAACAAAAAAAGCAAAAAAGAATGATATAATTATTTTTAGATCATCATAAAGACTATGTTAGATTAATAAAATTAATTAAAGAAGATGATTATGGTCTCTGTTTAATACCAGCATAAGTGTAAACCTTGTCAGTGAATATTACATAATCTCAAAAACATTTGTCAGATAAGTGTTTCCATATCATTTCCATTATTAAAAGAGAAACTAAGGCACAGTAAAATCTTAAAGTGTTTATTTGAACAGACAGTGATTCATGAATCAGTTTGGGACTCTGCTAAAGGGGCACCAAAGAAAGGCTTTTATAGGGTGAATGTGGAAGTGTGGCAAATAAAATACACTGAGTTGGGTTTTGGTTTGCTTCTGTAGGAACCCAGGGTGCTGGAGCAGCCTCAGTCTAATGGCCTATTAATTATTTTAACACCATAAAATAATGTATATCATGTTGTAAAATAAAACTTTTAGAAGGATTCCAAATACAACAAAAAACAAATTATTAGGGTACATAGAATTCTATTTGTGGGTTAGAGTCTATTTTTATTTTTACTATTTATTTGTTTTTGAGACAGGGTCCTACTCCGTCTCCCAGGCCGGAGTGCAGTGGCACAATCATGGCTCACTGCAACCTCCCTGTCCAGGGCTCAAGTGATCCTCCCACATGAGCCTCCAGAGTAGCTGAGACCACAGGTTCGCGCTACCATGCCCAGCTAATCTTAGTATTTTTTGTGGAGATGGCATTTGCCTAGGCTGATCTTGAACTCTTGAGCTTCAGTGATCCTCCCACCTCAGCCTGCGAAAGGGCTGAGATCAGAGGTGTGAGTCACCACACCTGGCTAGAGTCTATTTTTATATTGTATATTTATATTTAGGTACTTTTTATTTTAAACAATATTTTATAGTATAAATAAATAAAATATTTTATTCTATGAAGTGGTGCATGCTCATAATCCCAGTTTCATTAAGGAGAC
>NW_016807533.1:66355-71585 GCF_001698545.2 Rhinopithecus bieti | reverse complement strand
TGAGCCACCGCGCCCGGCTATTCCATCCTTTTTAACTTTACTCTTCATTATCTAATATATCACTCCAAGTAATTTCAAATGCAACATAAATACTAACAATGTTCAACCAGCAACTACCACCAATCAACACCTATAATTATAGAAAGCACCCACACCCGCAGAATCCTAACATATCAACCCTGGCCCCTCACCCTCAAAAATTATTCAACTTCCCACACTGATGAAATTAACTATAATGACCAAACCATCATACTCAATATTCATCAAAGTAACAACAACTCTATTAATAGCCCCAATAATAAAGTTTGTAAAACCTCAATACTTGATCCTCATTACTCACGAAATTCCTCAAGAGCCAACAAACACCACAATATAACCAAAAACAACCATCACCACCCCCCCCAAATAAATCAGAAAGACTATTAATCCCATAAAAGCCCCACCATGATTCAACACACTAACACAACCTACAGCGGCACTAAGAATTAACCTTAAACCCCCATAAATAGGAGAAGGTTTAGAACAAACCCTACAAATCCCATAACAAAAGAACACTTAGTAAGAATAAAGCATAAGTCATTATTCCCACATAGGTTATAGCCATGACTGATGATATGAAAAACCATCATTGTACTTCAACTCTAAGAACACTAATGACCATTATATGTAAAACAAACCCACTAATAAAATCATTAATTACACATCCATTGATCTCCCCACACCATCTAATATCTCTGTATGTTGAAACTTCAGCTCACTTCTTGGTACCTGCTTAATCCTCCAGATCATCACAGCGTTATTTCTGGCCATACACTACCCACCAGATACCCCAACTGCTTTCTCTTCTGTTGTCCATATTAACCGAGATGTGGACCAAGGCTGAAAAGTCCCCTATTTTCACACTAACAGCTCCTCAACATTCTTCATCTGCCTCTTCCTACATGTAGGCTGAGGCTTATATTATGGGTCATTCATATACTTAGAAACCTGAAACACTGGTATTATCCTCCTACTCACAACCACAGCAACAGCCTTTATACGCTATGTGCTTCCATGAGGCCAAATTTCATTCTGAGGCACTACAGTAATCACAAACCTACTATCAGCCATCCCATATATTGGAACTCACCTTGTCCAATGAATCGGAGGTGGATTTTCAGTTGACACAGTCACTCTTACACGATTCTTCACCTTCCACTTCATCTTACCTTTTGTCATGATAGCCCTAACACTTCTCCACCTTTTGCTCCTATCAGGAATTTCATCACATTCTGACAAAATCACCGTCCACCCTTACTACACAATCAAAGATATTCTAGGTTTTTCTCCTCCTCTTTTTAATAATTCTAGTACTGTTTCTGCCTGACCGCCTGAGTAACCCAGATAATTACACCTTAGTCAACCCCTAAATACCCCGCCCCACATTAAACCAGAGTGATACTTTTTATTTGCATATGCAATCTTACGATCCATCCCCAGTAAACTAGGAGGTGTACTGACCCTTCTATTACCCACTCTCCTTCTAGCAGTTATTCCTGCACTCCACACATCCAAACAACAAAGCATAATATTCCGCCCATTAAGGTAATATATGTTCTGAATCTTAGTCACCGACCTATTCACCCTCACATGGATCGGAGGACAGCCAAGAACATCCTTTCATTACCATCGGACAGATGGCATCTATATGTTTATCTATTTTTCTTGTTCTCCTACCACTCACTGCCTTAATCAAGAATAAACTACTTAAATGAAACTGCCCTTATAGTATAATCCAATACGCCAGTCTTGTAAACCAGAAATGGAGAGTCCCTCCCCAGGGCAACTCAGAGAAAAACCATTCCCGCTTCACCATCAACACCCAAAGCTGAGATTCTAATTAAACTATTCTCTGTATTCTTTTCAGCACACATTTTAACTACTATGTAAGTACTGACCATCAGCACTAATACATTAATACTTTTATGTACTTCATGCATTACTGCTAGTCCCCATGATAATATATAGTACTATCAATGCTTGATTGTACACAGTACATTCACAGATTATATGACATTACAAGCTTGCTCCACAGGCATATAAGCAATTATTAGCAATTTCTTAACTGTTCTATATAATACTATACTTACATAGAGAACTAGTTCTATATGAATATCGACCAGTACTCAAAGTCCTTAATATTACATAGTACAATCATTTGTTCATTGGACATAGCACATTTCAGTCAAAACCACCCTTGCCAGCATGGATATCTCCTACCAAATTTTGGTTTCTTAATCTACCAACCTCTGAGAAATCATCATCCCACTCGGGCGTGTAACCCTCCTTGCTCCAGGCCCGTAATACTTGGGGTGATGATACTTCAACTATACCTGGCATTTGGTTCTTACCTCAGGGTCATAAAACTAAGATTGCCCACATGTTCCCCTTAAATAAGACACCTCGATGAACTAGTGACTATCACCATATTAACCAGTCACGGGAGCACTGTCATGCATTTGGTATTTTTAACTTTTGGGATCACTCATCATCGCGAAAGCCCTGGTCCCCTCACCATTGGCTGTGGTCATACTTGGATTTGATTTCCACCAAACCAATTGTAGAAATTGCACCTACTCCTCAGGTGACACACCCAACTCAGCCTCCCAAAGTGCTGGGATTACAGGCATGAGTTACTGTGTCCAGCACTTTCTTCAACTTAAAATAATATTTTTTTGACCAGGCACAGTGGTCACACCTGTAATCCCAACACTTGGGGAGGCTGAGGTGGAAAGATCACTTGAGCCCAGGAGTTCAAGACCAGCCTGGGTAACATAGGGAAACCACTTCTTCCCTAAAAATACCAAAAATTAGCCAAGCGTGGTGGTGCGTGCCTGCAGCCCCTGCAGCCCCAGCTACTTCGAAGGCTGAAATGGGAGGACTGCTTGAGCCAGGAGTTCAGGGCTGCAGTAAGCTACATCTTAAGGCAGGGTAGGCAGTCAAGGAAGTGAACGTGTCCTTGAGATGCGCCAATCACGGCACTGAGACATGTGATATGTGAACCACCATGTACAGCTACTGCACATATGCATACAAAGGACAGCCCAAAACGTGTTTACACCTCTTCCCAACTCCTTAGGCATTCATCACAGAAGACTCCCAGAAAGGGAGTTTCCCCAGGAAGAATCAGCGCTGTCTCATTGTTATGAGCAGCCTGTCCTGAATTGTCTCTCTCAGGGTAAACTGCATATTTTGGACTTCACTATTTTTTTTTGAGAAGGGGTCTCACTCTGTCACCCAGGCTGGAGCGCACTGTCACAATCTCAGCTCACTGCAACCTCCACCTCACAAGTTCAAGCAGTTCTCCCATCTCAACCACCCGAGTAGCAGGTATTACAGGCACATGCCACCACACCAAGCTAATGTTGGCCAGGCTGATTTGAACTCCTAAGCTCAAGTGATCCACCCACCTCAGCCTCCAAAAGTGCTGGAATTAGACGGATGAGCCACTGTGCCTGGGCTATTCTGCACTTAACTTCCAAAATTTTTTTTCTTTGCAATACATTGCTCTACACTGCATCACCTTTGCTGTGTGATTGTTGTTTAAATTCTTATTTATTTATTTGAAACAGGGTCTCATTATATTGCCCAGGCAGGTCTCAAACTTTTGAGCTCAAGTGATCTGTCCACCTTGGCCTCCCAAGATAGGTATCCACACCCAGCCTAAACTCTTTTAAACTTGGAACTGAGGTCCCAAAACAGCTGTCAATAATCTTGCCACTGTACTCCAGCATGGGCGACAGTGTAAGGCCTCATCTCAGAAAAAGATATATTTAAAAAAAGAAAAAAAAATTAAAAATCCTTACTCTCTGGGAGGCTGAGGCAGGAGCATCACCTCAGGTCAGGAGTTCAAGTCCAGCCAGGCTAACATGGTGAAACCCCGTCTCTACTACAAAAATACACAAATTAACCAGGTGTGGTACAGGTGCTTGTAATCCCAGCTACTCAGGAGGCTGCGGCAGGATAATCCTTTGAAACCAGGAGGTGGAGGTTGCAGTGAGCTGAGACTGCGCCACTGCCCTCTAGCCTGGTCAGAGTGAGACTCAATCTCAAAAAAAAAAAAAAAAAAAAAAAAAAAAAAAAGACAGGGTCTCCCTCTTGCCCAGACCAGAGTGCAGTGGCGTGGTCCTAGCTCACTGCACCCTTGACCTCCCAGGCTCAAGTGATTCTCCCACCCCGGCAGCTGGGACTACAGGCACACATCACCACGCCTGGCTAATTTTTTCATTTTTCGTGGTGATGGTCTCCCTATGTTGCCCAGGCTGGTCTTGAACTCCTAGACTCAAGAGATCCTCCTACCAGGGCCTCCTTGCGAAGAGCTAAGAGAACAGGCATGAGCCACAGTGCCTGTTCCCCCGAAGCTGCCTGTTCCTTGAGCACAATGTATAGCAAGAGGAGCTGGAGTGAGAGCAGCACCGTGGAGAAGGGACAGGACATCCACCCATGTTAGGCCAAAGTCCTCTGAGGTCAACCCCATGGGTGATTTCAGGAGCCAGTGTCCACTCAAGCAGGATTTTAGCTTCATAAGTGGATGGGAACCTGTGAGGGTTTAGAGATGCTGGGAGCACCATTTTCCTGGGAGAATTTTTCAAACAGAGAACAATCAGGACCACGCGGAGGGAGGATCCTACCAGAAGCCCTCACCACTGTCTTGCTCCATGCCGGTGGTGATGGTGATACCATCGACGTAGGTGGTGGGTGTTGTGTACAGAAGCACAGCCCGTTGCAGTCCCTTGTAGTTGAAGAAGTCAAAGTCTGTTTTCTGTACAAAGCAACCCTTGGGATACCTAGGGTGGGAGGACTGTGGTTCGCTGCGCCCTTGCCCTGGGTCCTTTTACTTCAGTTCACATGCCTCCCTGGCCTCCCCAGATCCAGGGCCTCCACCCTGCGAAGGCCACCCTGACCCTAGCAGGAAGACCACGGGGTGGGATGGGAAGGTGTGTGCGTGCGGTAGAGACAGGATGGTACCCACACGGAGGTGTTGGTCATGCAGCAGATGGTCCCTGGTGGCAGGGACCCCCCTTCTTGGGGGTGAGCATATTATCGATGGTGATTAGTGATGCGGAGGCAGGAGGACAGGGGCCCCACCTGGACCAAGCTGCTGATGTCAGCCCCTCATGCTCTAGCGTGTTGACACCATTCATCCACTGCAGACACAGGAGATACGGGGAGGGGGTGGCAGGTCAGGGCA
>NW_016807533.1:62412-65609 GCF_001698545.2 Rhinopithecus bieti | reverse complement strand
ATCTTTTAAAAAAAAAAAAAAAGGTTTTTGTTTTTTGTTTTTGAAATGGACTCTCACTCTGTCACCCAGGCTGGAGAGCAGTGGCATGATCTTGTCTCATTTTAACCTCCGCCTCCCAGGTTCAAGCAATTCTCCTGCCTCAGCCTCCCAAGTAGCTGGGATTACAGGCATGAACCACCCACACCTGGCTAATTTTTATATTTTTAGTAGAGGCAGTGTTTCACCATGTTGGCCAGACTGGTCTCGAACTCCTGTCCTCAGGTGATTCACCCGCCTGTGCCTCCCAAAGTGCAGGGATTACAGGACTGAGCCACCTAACCTGTCCAAGTATTTTTTTCTAATTAAGCAGGCGTGGTGGACCCAGCTAACTTGCAAGGCTGGGGTGGGAGAATCACTTGAGCTCAGAAGTTAGGATTGTGCCACTCAGCTCCAGCCTGGGTGACAGGGCCAAACCCAGTCTCAAAACATTTTAAAAAATTAAAATGAAACATTAAAAAGGACACTGCCCGGGCTCACCCTTCACCTCAGGAGGTGGCTTGGCAGGAGTGCTTCTTCCTCTTCCCACCTCCTCTGCCTTGACCTTCCCGGTTTCCCTGGGTCCCCCATCCCCCAGTCCCTTGATCCCAAGCCCATTGACCTTTAACCTCCTTAGGGCCCCTAGCTCCGGGCACCCAGGGGAAGGAGCCTGCAGGGGGCCAGCGCGCCCCTCTCCTACCACCTGGATTCCGGGCACCTCCTGGCCCTGACCCGAGTCCTTACCTCCTGCAGCGGCCGCAGGTACCACTGCTCCTTAAAGCCCTGGTGTCAGTGTCGAAGTCTGTGCAGAAGCTCCAGAGGCCACCCAGCTCCTTGGACTCCCAAGACGGGCTCTCCTGGGGGTACAGCATCCTGCTTTGCAGTGCCAGCAAGCAGCCACACAACAGCAGCCCGAACGCTGTGCAGGCCACCCCGTCCACCAGGTCACACTTTCTGCTCCACGGCTTGGTCACTGTCTGCAGGGCTAAGAGCCGTGCGGGAGGAGCCTGGCAGATGGGTGGCATCAGATACCTGAGATGATCCGCGCCATCTTTGCTGTGGGTGAGTGTCAGGCCTGGAGGGGAGGGATGGGCCTTGTGCTGCCCAGTGGGGCCTGCAGCTGAAACCCCAGGCTAGGCCTTTGGGGAAGCGGGACCCTCACCCTCATCTCCAGCCAAGAAGGGCAAGGTTGGTTCCTCACCCCAGCACAGGCTGGATGATCCAGGGCTGCAGGCCAGGACAGAACCCCTGAGACTGGTGGCATCCTCCCATTTCTTCAGGAAGCACCTCCTCTTGCTTTCCACAGCAGGAATTCAAGCAGGCTACAGTGGGGCCTCTTCCATGCCTGTTGAATGCAGCCTCTTGCAAGGATGCACGTCCTAGGAATGGAAGCATAGCCTTGACCCTGGGCCTCTGGGGTCCTGACCCTAACCAAGGGACCAGGAACCCCCTCTTGTGTTTGCAGGCACATGAAAATACAGGGAGAAAGGCCAAGTGAAGTGGCTCACGTATATAATTCCAGCAGTTTGGGAGGCTGAGATGGGCCGATAACCTGAAGTCAGGAGTTCGAGACCAGGCTGGCCAACCTGGTGATACACTCGGCTCTACTGAAAATACAAAAAATTAACCAGGCATGGTGGTGCATGCCTGTAATCCTAGCTACTCAGGAGGCTGAAGCAGGAGAATCACTTGAACCTGGGAGGACATGGTTGCAGTGAGCCGAGATTATGCCACTGCACTCCAGCCTGGTCCACGGAGTTACACTGTCTAAAAAAAAAAAAAAAAAAAAAGCTACATACCTCCCACCCAATTTGCCTGCTAGGAAATTCCTTGTGAGCACCAAGAACTTTACTGAACTCTAAGTCATCCCTCTGCTTACCTGAGACAAACACATATTTGACTGGTTCCTCTGATGGATAAATGCAGATTCCCTGAGCTAGACAAAGGCATAAGTGACGGCCGGGGGCAGTAGCTCATGCCTGAAATCCCCGCACTTTGGGAGGCCGAGGCGGGTGGATCATATCAGGTCAGGAGTACAGGACTGGCCTGCCCAGCATGGTGAAACCCCGGTTCCATTTTTTTTTTTTTGACGGAGTCTTGCTCTGTCACCCAGGCTGCGGTGCAGTGGTGTAATCTCTATACATTGCAACCTCTGCCTTCCAAGTTCAAGCAATTCTCCTGCCTCAGCCTCCAGAGTAGCTGGGATTATAGGCACACGCCACTACTGCCTGGCTAATTGTTGTATTTTTAGTAGAGACAGGGTTTTGCCATATTGGCCAGACTGGTCTTGAACTCCTAACTTCAGCTGATCTGCCTGCCTCAGCCTCCTGAGTGCTAGGATACAGGCATGGGCCACCACACCCAGTGAAACCCTGTTTCTACCAAAAATACAAAAATTAGCCAGGTGTGGTGGCAGGCACCTGTAATCACAGCTACTCGGGAGGCTGCGGCAGGAGTATCGCTTGAAACTTGGGGTTGGCAGAGGTTTGCAGTGAGCCGAGGTTGCACCATTGCACTCCAGCCGGGGCAACAGGAGCAAAACTCTGTCCAAAAAAAGAAAAAAGAAATGACCTAAGTGACTATTCCTCTATCCTTCCCCTAGATGTACATTGTGTATTTGGTGAAAGTCTGATTAAAGCCAGGCGTGGTGGCTCATGCCTGTAATCCCATCACTTTGGAAGGCTGAGGCGAGTGGATCACCTGAGCTTGGGAGTTCAAGACCAGCCTGGCCAAGATGGTGAAACCCCATCTCTACTAAAAGTACAAAAATTAGCTAGGTGTGGTGGCGGTCGCCTGTGATCCCAGCTACTTGGGAGGTGGAGGCGAGAAAATCACTGGAACCCAGGAGTTTGAGGTTGCAGTAAGCCAAAATGGTGCCATTGCACTCCAACCTGGGCAATAAGAGCAAAACTCTGCCAAAAAAAAAAGAAAGAAAGAAAGAAAGAAAGAAAGAAAGAAAGAAAGAAAGAAAGAAAGAAAGAAAGCAAGCCTGATCAGACTCAAAAGAATACAACCGTTTGTCTCTTATCTACTCACATCTTTTTAAAATGTCGTCCTCTTTCCCAGTTATCCATCCTTTCTCTTTTAAATATTGAACCCCTCAAAATAATCTTTGGAGAAAGACACAGACCTGCATCCTTAATGTTGGCAAAATAAACTTTTTTTTTTTTTTTTTTTTTTTT
>NW_016807533.1:44613-58489 GCF_001698545.2 Rhinopithecus bieti | reverse complement strand
TTTTTTTTTTTTTGATACAAAGTCTTGCTCTATCGCCCAGGCTGGAGTGCAGTGGCACAATCTCACCTCACTGCAACCTCCACCTACCTCCCAGCTTCAAGCGATTCTCCTGCCTCAGCCTCCTGAGTAGCTGGGATCATAGGACTGTGCCACCACACCCAGCTAATTGTTGTATTTTTAGTAAATACAGGGTTTCACCATGTTGACCAGGCTGGCCTCAAGTGACTCACCCACCTAGGCCTCCCAAAATGCTGGAATTACACACATGAGCCACAGGCCAGGCTGCCTGCACCCCTTCCTGAGCTTCCCCACCCTCTGAGGGGCACCCCATCTTCTCACCCTCCTCCTGGCTGCTACACACTCACCCCTTTGAGGACAAGGTAGTAGAAGTCAGTGGCCAGCATGTCGGGGTGAGGGCCTGTCCCACATTCTCTCAGTGAACCTGAGGGTGTAGGTGGACAAGTGGTGGGCCCTGGGCACCCTGGCGTCTAATGCTGTTAGACCCAGGACCTGTCCCTCTGTCAGGATGTCAGTGCCTTGGGCAGATCCTCTCTTACCCATTCGGTTCTGTCTCACTCTCAGCTTGAACCATCTTCTCATAATTATTGATAACATTTACGTGTGCTACTAACGCTTATTGGCCTGTAGGTTTTACTGGCCTTTATGTTTTCAAATAGTCCTTATCTTTAGCATGCATCAGATGTTCCTGGAGATTCGTTTTCTGTTTTAGGAGACAGGGTCTTGCTCTGTTGCCCAGACTGGAGTGCAGCAGCCATCATAGCTCACTGCAGCCTGAACTCAAGGGATCTTTCAGCCTCCACCTCCTGAATAGCTGGGAATAAAGGCACGCACACCACTGTGCCCTGCTAATTTGTTGTTGTGGATTTGGGCTTTTTTGAGACAAGGTCTTGCTGTGTCACCCAGATGGGAGTGCAATGGTTCAATCATGGCTCTCTGCATCCTTGACCTCCTGGGCTCAAGGGATCCTCCCACATCAGTCTCCTGAGACCACAGGTACAAACCATCATGACTACTAATTTAATTTTTTTAATGTTAGAGACAGGGTCTTGCTATGTTGCTCAGGCTTGTTTTGAACTCCTGAGTTCAAGCAATGCTCCTACCTCAGCTGCATCAGCCTCTCAAAGTGCTGTGATTACAGGCATGAGCCACCAGGCCTAGCGACTGGAGAATTTATTAAAAATACAAATTGCTGGACAGCCACAGGGGCTCACACCTGTAATCCCAGCACTTTGGGAGGCCGAGGCGAGTGGATCACCTGAGGTCAGGAGTTTGAGACCATCCTGACCAATGTGGTGAAACCCCATCTCTACTAAAAATGCAAAATCAGCCAGGTGTGGTGGCGCATACCTGTAATCCCAGCTACTCGGGAGGCTGAGACAGGAGAATTACTTGAACCCGAGAGTTGGAGTTTGCGGTGAGCTGAGATAGCACTGCTGCACTCCAGCCTGGGCAACAAGAGCAAAACTCCATCTCAAAGATAAAAAATAATAATAAAATAAATACAAATTGCTGGGGACCACCCCCAGAATCTCTGATTCAGCCATCTAAAGTGGGGCCTCACCTCACATTTCTCAGGAGTTCTGTGGTGATGCTGGTGCTGCTAGTTGGGGTACAAGCTTCGAGAAACACGGCTTTTTTGCTTTTTTTTTTTTTAGACGGAGTCTTGCTCTGTTACACCGGCTAGAGTGCAATGGGATCTCTGCTCAATGTAACCTCCATCTCCTGGGTTCAAGTGATCCTCCCACCTCAGCCTCTCAAAGTGCTAGGATTATAGGCATAAGCCTCCGTGCCTGGCCCATGTCCTGAGGTCTTGCCAGCTGTCTGCCAGTGGGGAAGTAAACAGAATGATGGCCCTGGGCAAGGTGGAGAGGGGAGGCCAGGAAAGCGGTGGGGTTTCAGGGGTCGTACCTTCAGGTGGCGCTCATTGGCTGTGTGGATGTCCTCATCATTGCGATTGAGTTTGAAGGTGCCCTGGGCCCACTCCTCAGCCACCTATAGCAGGTAGCAACAATGCCAGGGGTCGGGTGAGCAGGCATCAGCAGCTAAGAGAGACCCAGCCCTGGTCCCACCCTATCCCTGGTCCCACCCTATCCCTGGGCAGGGAGAGCCCCAGCCCTGGTCCCACCCTATCCCTGGTCCCACCCCTGGACAGGAATAGTTCCTGTCCAGGAGCTGAATCCTGGAAGCGTATCCTGGGAGGGGGCATCTGGGGCCCAGTGCACCTTTACCCATGAGCCATGTGGGCCACAGGGGTCATTAAAGGATGGAGAGAGGTGGTCAACAAGGCACACAGCTAAACAGCACGTGAGAATATACTGAGTTCAACATGAAACCACAGACTGGCAACACTGCACTATTTGCTCAGGGACTTGGTGGAAGCCTGTGGCCACAGGGAGGGGGCCTTGGGTGGCTTTGTAGCAGGACGAGCCACAGACCAAACTCCTCAGATACTGGATTAAAGAAGGAAGAGGTTTTTTATTCGGCCGGGAGCATCAGCAGACTCACGTCTTAAGAGCCGAGCTCCCCCAGAAAGAAATACTTGGCCTTTTAAAGGCTTACAACTTTAAGGGGTCCACGTGAAAGGGCCGTGATAAATTGAGCAAGCGTGGGAAACGTGACTGGGGCTACATGCATCAGCTAACAGAACAAAAGTTTTACAATGCTTTTTTCATACAGTGTCTGGAATTTACAGATAACACAAGTAGTTTAGGCCAGGGGTTGATGTTATTATTATTACTTTGTTTAACTCCTAGGGCCGGGTGGTGGTGCCAAGGTTGTCTGGCTATTTATCTTACTTTTGTTTCTCTCTTTACTCCTGTCTTGTGAACCAGGCAAGGTAGGGGGAGGAGGGCAGCAGGAGTAGTAGTGGTCTCCTTCCTTAGCTTGGGCCATAGTAAATACCTTGTCTAGGTCATGGAGCATCTGGTCCATCTCAGCCTTGGTGAGGAGCCCTGAGATCACGCCACTGGGCTACAGCCTGGGTGACAGTGAGACTGCATCTCAAAACAAAAAAAAGAGAACAAAGTGAGTGATTAAACGTCGCTCTAATCTCGCACTCATGCCCTCAATACATATTATTTACTGCATGCTATGTCAGATATTGCAGAGTACCCAGGAAGCAACAATAAATAGGACTTCTTCTGTCTCCGGAGCCTACAGTCTGATCAAACAGAGAGCCAAAGAAATAACAGCAGTGCCTGGCGAGAATGCTGGGAGAGCCAGGTTCAGGCTGCAACAGGGCCAGAGCACGGGAAGGGCTCCCTCAGCCTGGGGGAGTTGAGGTAAATCTTCCCACAGAGGGCACAGCTATGAGGATACTTGGACACCGAACAGGAATCTTTTCAGCCACGCATCGTGGGACTCATGCCTGGATTCCCAGTACTTTGGAGTCCAAGGCACGAGAATCACTTGAGGACAGGAGTGCAAGACCAGCATGATAGCGAGACTCCATCTCTACAAAAAATTTTAAAAATAGGCTGCACATGGTGGTGATGCCTGTAGTCCCAGCTACTCAGGAAGCTGAGGCAGGGGAATTGCTTCAGCCCAGGAGTTCAAGTCTGCAGTGAGCTATGCTGGAACCACTACCCTCCAGCCTGGGCAAGAGAACGAGACCCTGTCAAAAAAAAAAAAAAAAAAGGCTAGCACAGTGGATCACACTTGTAATCCCAGCACTTTGGGAGGCCAAGGCAGGAAGATCAATTGAGTCCAAGAGTTCGAGACCACCCTGGGTAACATAGCAAGATCCTATCTCTAAAGTCTTTTTTGTTGTTGTTGCAGATGAAGTTTCACTCTTGTTGCCCAGGCTGGAGTAGTCGCATGATCTCGGCTCACTGCAACCTCTGCCTCCTGGGTTCAAGCGATTCTCCTGCCTTAGCCTCCCAAGTAGCTGGGATTGCAGGCATGCACCACCACACCCAGCAAATTTTGTATTTTTAGTAGAGATGCAGCTTCTCCATACTGGTCAGGATGGTCTCGAACTCCCAACCTCAGGTGACCCTCCCATCTTGGCCTCCCCAAGTGCTGGGATTACAGGTGTGAGCCACTGTGCCCAGCCAGCCCTATCCCTAAAGAAAAGGAAGGATCTTTGAGTAGGTGGTTATGGTGCCAACATGGGAATTTCAGGCAGAAGAAACAGCTAAAGCAAGAGCAGGAGGGCAAACGAGGGCAGTGGAAACAGATCAGTGGCTGGGAGTGAGGGGAAGAGGATGAAAACCCAGGAGAGAGCAGAGGACACTGAGTGTCCTGACCAGGGATTAGGGCTTTGTCCCGTGGGCCTGGGGAGCCAATGACAGGACTCCCAAAATTTTGACTTCTGGCCTGGTGCAGTGGCTCACACCTGCAATCCCAGCGCTTTGTGAGGGTGAGGCAGGAGGATCACGTGCAACATCGCAAGACCCCATTTCTTAAAAACAAACAAACAAACAAAAAACACCCACAACAGGAAGAGGTGCCTCTTGGGGCTAAGAACTTCCAAGTGTACCAATTTAGACCCTGAAATTACCCTGCTCCACAGGCAGGAAACATGGTCACAAAGAGGCCCAAAGGAGGCAGGCCTGTGACTCCGCTCTGACACTCAAGACGTGCACAGCTTGGAAGGGCTGTGAGAGGCAAAGCAGCTGCCAATACACAGTCCTCAGCCAAAGCCCAGGGCCCCCGCCACTGGAACTGACTCCTCTCCAGGCAGCAGTCCCATCACTGGGCTTCCCCTCACCTTGCAGTGGAGAAGTGCTTCCATACAAGGGGCCAATGCAGTCATTCTCACAGAAAATCATTTTGGTTTTGTTTTGGAGACAGAGTCTCACTCTGTCACCCCAGCTAGAATGTAGTGGCACAATTTCGGCTCACCACAACCTCTGCCTCTCACAATCAATTACCTCTGTGCCTCAGCCTCCTGAGCAGCTGGGATTACAGGTATGCACCACCACACCCAGCTAAATTTTTGTATTTTTGGTAGAAAGGTTTCACCACTTGGCTGGGCTCATCTCGAACTCCTGACCCCAAGCATCTGCCTGCCTTGGCCTCCTAAAGTGCTGGGATTACAGATGTAACCACCATGCCCAGCCGTCACAGAGAATCTTGAGGCAGCTTTCAGCCTGCCCAACATGGCAAAACCCCATCTCTACTGTAAATATAAAAATTAGCCAGTCATGGTTGCACGTGTCTGTAACACCAGCTGCTCAGGAGGCTGAGCCACGAGAAGTGCTTGAACCCGGGAGATGGAGGTTGCAGTGACCCAAGATCGCACCATTACACTCCAGCCTGGACCACAGAGCAAGACCCTGTCTCAAAACAAACAAACAAAAGAAAACAAAGAAAAAAACACAAAGCATGGAGCCGCTGCTTTCTTCCCTAACTTGAGATGTATTTTACGTAAGGGCATATGATCCTCTAGTCCTAGACCGAGCTCTCTAACACCACTCTCCCCCCACCTCCGAATCCTATCCCCCTAGAGGAGCAGCCACCCTTCCAGGTACACAGAGCTAAGGTCACTGGGTTGGCCACTGCCAAAAATGAGACTGACTCCCTGAAACAGCTCTTGAACACAGGAGGTGGATGGATGCAGATTCGGAAGAGATATTAATGCAGCAAGCAAACAGGGAGTGCAGGCTGGGAGGTAGGCATGGGGCTGGGTGCGAGGTGCTCTGTAGTGACACAAATCTAAGTCCACAGGTCCTGGGCAGTGGGAGTGGAGACACATGCACAGAGAAATGGTGCAAGTGCCAGGCAAGGTGGCTTACGCCTAGAATCCCAGCATTTCAAGAGGCTTACTAGAGACCAGGAGTTCGAGACCAGCCTGGGCAACATAGCAAAACCCTGTTTCTACAACAAATGTATAAATTAGAGCAGGGCATGGTGGCTCATGACTTTAATTCCAGCACTTTGGGAGGCTGAGGCAGGTGGATCACGAGGTCAAGAGTTTGAGACCAGAATGGCCAACATGGTGAAACCCCATCTCTACAAAAAATGCAAAAAAAAACCCTAGCTGGGCCTGGTAGTGCCCGCCTGTAATCCTAGCTACTTAGGAAGCTGAGACAAGAGAATTGCTTGAACCCAGGAGGTAGAGGTTGCAGTGAGTTGAGTTCGCACCACTGCTCTCCAGCCTGGGCAACAGAGCAAGAGACTTCGTCACACGGAAAAAAAAAAAAAATTAAACTTAGCCTGGCATGGCGGCACACAACTGTGGTCCCAGCTATTAGGGAAGCTGAGGGGGGAGGATCGCTTAATCCCAGGAGGTTGAGGTAGCAATGAGCCATGATTGCACTACTGTACTCCATCCTGGGCAACAGAGCAAGACCCTAACTCTGAAAAATAAACAATGAAAGAAATGTTGCAAATGGAAATGACAAGTGGTGGCAGGAATTGGGCTCTTAGAGACAGTAAACATAACTTGGACTGGAGAGTCAGGGACAGCCTCTTAGTAGAAACGGCCTTTATGCCAGGTCGAGTTAACCAGGAGAGATGAAAGGAAGAAAAACCCAACAGAGGGACGAACCCATGGTCAGAGCTCCCAGCACCCACCTGAATCCTCCACAGTACAGACTATCTTTTTGGAGAGACAGAGTCTCACTCTGTAGCCCAGACTGGAGTACAGTGGCACGATCTCAGCTCACTGCAAACTCCGCCTCCTGGTTTCAAGTGATTCTCCTGCTTCAGCCTCCTGAGTAGCTGGGATGACAGGTTCACAGCACCACGCCTGGCTTATTTTTGTATTTTCAGCAGAGATGGGGTTTCACTATCTGTTGGGCAGGCTGGTCTTGAACTCCTGACCTCAGGTGATCCACCCGTCTTGGCCTCCCAAAGTGCTGAGATTACAGGAATGAGCCACCGTGTCCAGCCTAGACTGTTGTTGAAGCCTCTTTTCCTCTTCTCTTTCCTAGGTTCATTTCTTCTTTTACACCCTCCCCCCATCATTGTTCTACCCATTCAAAGGCTGTGGCTGGCACAGGATGGAACAGAACCCACTAGCCTCAAGTTCCAAACCCACACTCTCCAATAACCAGGCTCTCAGATGGGAAGCTTCAAAGCCTTGTGACAGCCTGGCTGAACCACTCCAGCCTGGGTGGCTCCCTTCAATTCCTGCCCCGGGAAAACAGGCATCTCCTCTGGCCTCCTCCCAAAGAAGCCTGTCAGTCACCTGCTCCTGGAAGCCTGTGCTCTGCACCTTTGCAACAAAGTGCTGGCCTCTCCACCCATTCCTGCTGAGCACACCACTGTACCCCCAGCTCTGAACTGTCCTTTGCCCAGGGTGAGATGACTTCTCACACCCTTCTGCCTACTGCAGACTTGGCTCAGCCCAAACCACTCCATGGACCTGGGGTGTGGCGTCTGCCTCAAGGAGCATTTCTACAACCTCTTCTGTCTTTACCACAAGTGAAAAATCTACCTCTGAACACTGGGTGAGAACTGCACAATTGTAAGGAAGAAAAGGGGGCCGGGTGCAGTCACTCATACCTGTAATCCCGGTAATTTGGGAGGCTGAGGTAGGCAGATCACATAAGGCCAGGAGTTCGAGGACAGCCTCGCTAACATGCTGAAACCCCATCTCTGCTAAAAATACAAAAATTAGCCAGGCACAGTGGCTCACGCCTGTAATTCCAGCACTTTGGGAGGCTGAGGCAGGCACATCACCTGAGATCAGGAGTCCAAGACCAGCCTGGCCAACATGGCAAAACATTATCTCTACTAAAAAATGCAAAAGTTAGCTGGCTGTGGTGGCACGTGCCTGTAATCCCAGCTACACAGGAAGCTGAAGCTGGTGACTCGCTTGAACCCGGGAAGCAGAGGTTGCAGTGAACCGAGATCATGCTACTGCTCTCCAGCCTGGACAACAGAGTGAGACTCCATTTCAAAAAAAAAAAAAGCAACAATTAGCTGGGCATGGTGGCACACATCTATAATCACAGCTCCTTGGGAGGCTGAGACAGGAGGATCACCTGCCTGGGAAGTCGAGGCTGCATTGAGCCGAGCTCACACCACTACACTCCAGCCTGGGCAACCAGACTGAGACCCCATTTCGGAAAAAAAAAAAAAAAAAAAAAAAAAGCCAGCTGCAGTGGCTCATGTGTGCCTATAATTCCAGCTACTCAGAAGTCTGAGGCAGGAGAATCACTTGAACCCAGGAGGCAGAGGTTGTAGTGCACTGAAATCGCACCACCACACTCCAGCCTGGACATACAGCGAGACTCCCTCTCCAAAAAAATTTAGAAAAAGAAAGAAAAAGAAAGGAAAAGAAAAGCAAAATTTGGGTGGGTAGACATTTGGTCCCCTGAACTGTCCGGGTACGGAGGGCCCTCCCATTGGCTGGGATGGGAGGCCGGTCTCAAACTACACACGCCCACCCCAGCCTGCCATCTGCCAGGGTCTCCTTCCCAATCTAGCCCAGGGCAGGCAGGGGACACTCACTTGAAGTACTAGCCAGCAGATTCCAAGTAGGATGCAGACTCACCCACAGGCCACATCATGATGGTGGGGTGGTTCTTGTCCCTGCGCACCAGTTCCTCCATCACCCGCGTGTGTTCATGCAGATACATGTTGTTGAAAAGCTGCTTGCAGGCCAGGAGGGAAGGGACAGAAGGTCATGGTGAGGCCCGTGGGCTGCACAGGCAGAGCAGGTGCACAGCGGAAACTCACGGCAGCACTAGGCCCACAGTAGGACACTCATCAATGACCACAGTCCCATAACAGTCACACATCGGCAGCACTTCCTCCACGTAGGAGTAGTGGCTGGTGTGGAAGGAGTTGGCACCAATCCAGCAAAGCAGGTTGAAGTCCTTCACCAGCAGCAGCCCACTGAAGCCCTTCCCTCGGATCTAGGAGACAGCAGAGCCGCGTGACCCTTTCCCTGTCAAAGCTGCACTTCCTCCAAGAGCTAGGACCCTGGAGAGCCACCCCACGAGCCCCCTCTCCAGCCCAAGCACCAGCTCCACCACAAGGCAGTTTGGAGCCATTTGCCTCATTGCCCTAAACTGTGGGACACAGGGAAGGCGAAAGTGAAAGGTGACCAGAAGCAGACCCCATGAGGACCTAGGAGCGCCAGTGTACATCCGCATCCTCGTGCTTGTTGAAGCCGTGAAAATACAAAGGTTTCCCACTGATGAGGAATTGGCTCTCAGTGACAGCCACAGTGCAGATCCCCACTAGGAATGTGTAGAAGTCAGACACAGGTCCCAGTGACGTCTGTGCACTGAGCTGTACCTACAACAGCCAAAGCACCAGGAGTGAGCACCCTGACAGCCTGAGCCCCACCTGGACTGCCCTCTGGTGTGAAGGGCCCCTGTGCACCCAGCAGATGACTCGGGCTTGCAAGCAGAGATGCAGCAGAGGCTCTGCCCTTCCCTGGCTGACCCTGGGACCTGCCCTTCAAAACCGGGCCTTCCCCTTGACCAGATGAGGTGACTCATGCCTGGAGTCCCCACACTTTGGGAGGCTAAGGCAGGGGGATCACTTGAGTCCAGGAGTTTAAGACCAGCCTGGTGACAGAGGGAGACTCCATCTCTATAACAATTTTTTTTTTGTTTTTGAGACAGTCTCAGTCTGTGCCCCAGGCTGGAGTGCAGTGGCATGATCTCAACTCACTGCACCCTCTCCCCTCTAACTTCAAGCAATTCTCCTGCGTCAGCTGCCCCTGTAACTGGGATTATAGGCGTGCACCACCATGCCCAGCAAATTTTCATATTTTTAGTAGAGATGGGGTTTCACCATGTTGGCCAGGCTGGTCTCAAACTCCTGGCTTCAAGTGATCCACCTGCCTCTGCCTCCCAAAGGAATGTAAGCATGAGCCACCATGCCCAACCTACAAAAAAATTTTTTTCATTAGCCAGTCATGGTGGCATGTGCCTGTAGTTCCAGCTACTCAGGAGGCCAAGGTAGGTGGATTGCCACAACCTGGGAGCTCAAGGCTCTAATGAGCTGTATTCAGCACATTCCACTCCAGCCTGGGTGACAGAGTGAGACCATCTCAAAAAAAAAAAAAAAGAAAAGAAAACTGGGCCTCCCAAACATCAGAAAGCTTAGAAGACCACACCTGCCGTTCACCTCTCCTGGGCTCCTGCTGAAGCCAGGGCCACCAGATGAGGGCAAAAGATCTCCCTTAAGCAAGTCCCAAACCACCATTACTTCCAATTAGTACAGATAGGTGAGGCATTCATGCATCAGGTACAGCCACCAGAGGCTCCTGCCTGCACCCAGCACTTTCAGCTGGCCCTGGGTCCCAGCTCCGTTGGCCACGATTTTGTTTTCTGCATCCAAAAGATGCACTTCCAACTTGAACTGGTACTGTACCTAATGGAGATCTGGTCATTCACCAGCCCTGCAGGAGGCAAGAGAAACCAGGGCTGAGGGAGGGACATGACCTGGGCCACACAGACAGAAGTGCCTCACAGCCACCATTCCCAGGCAGCCATTTATTTCTGTTGCTTTTTTTTAATTTAGTATTTTTTTTTTTTTTTGAGACAAAGTCTCACTCTGTCAACCAGGCTAGAGTGCAGTGACGTGATCTCGGCTGACTGCAACATTCACCTCCAGGGTTCAGGTGATTCTCCTGCCTCAGCCTCCTGAGTACCTGGGATTATAGGCGTACACCACCATGCCCGGGAAATTTTCTATTTTAATGGAGATGGGGTTTTCCATGTTGGCCAGGCTGGTCTCCAAAACCTGACCTCAGGTGATCCACCCACCTCGGCCTCCCAAAGTGCTGGGATTACAGGAATAAGCCACCGCGTCTAGTGCTTTTTTTTTAATTAAAAAAAGAAAGGACTTTTTTCGCCAGGCGCAGTGGTCACACCTCTAATGTCAACACTTGCAGAGGCTGAGGTGGGAGGATTGCTTGAGCCCAGGAGTTCGGGGCTGCAGTGAGCTACAATCTTGAAGCAGGTAGTCAAGGAAGTGACCATGTCCTTTGGCTGTGCCAACCACGGCACTGAGACATGTGACATGTGAACAAGCAAGTACAGCTACTGTGCATGTGCACCAAGAGGACGACCCAGAATGTGCTTAGAGCAACACTTCTTCCCAGCTCCTTAGGAATTCATCATGGAAGACTCCCAGAAAAGGAGTTTCCCCAGGAAGAATCAGCGCTGTCTCACTGTTACGAGCAGCCTGCCCTGAATTCTCTCTCAGGGTCAACTGTGTATTTTGCACTTCACTGTTTTTTTTGAAAGGGGTCTCGCTCTGTCACCCAGGCTGGAGTGCAGAGTTGCAATCTCAGCTCACTGCAACCTCCACCTCCCGGGTTCAAGCAATTCTCCCATCTCAACCACCCAAGTAGCTGGTATTATGCCACCACACCAAGCTAATGTCGGCCAGGCTGATTTGAACTCCTAAGCTCAAGTGATTCACCCACCTCAGCCTCCAAAAATGCTGGGATTAGAGGCACGAGCCACTGTGCCCAGGGTATTCTGCACTTAACTTCCAATATAGCTTTTTTCTTTGCAATAAATTGCTCTATGCTGCATCACCTTTGCTGTGTGATTCTTGTTTAAATTCTTATTTATTTATTTTATTTTTTTGAGACAGGGTCTCACTATGTTGCCCAAACGGGTCTTGAACTTTTGAGCTCAAGCGATCTGTCTACCTTGGCCTACCAAAGTGCTGGGATGACAAGCATTAACCACCGTATTGAGCCTAAACTCTTTTAAACTTGGAACTGTGGCCCCCAAAACAGCTGTCAATAATCTCACCACTGCACTCCAGCATGGGCGACAGTGCAAGGCCTCATCTCAGAAAAAGAAAAAGATATAAATTTAAAAAAGAAAAAAAAATTTAAAACTCCTTACACTCTGGGAGGCTGAGGCAGGTGCATCACCTCAGGTCAGGAGTTCAAGTCCAGCCAGGCTAACATGGTGAAACTCCGTCTCTACTAAAAGAATATAAAAATTAACTGGGCATGGTGGCAGGTGCCTATAATCCCAGCTACTCAGGAGGCTGAGGCAGGAGAATCCTTTGAACCCAGGAGACGGAGGTTGCAGTGAGCCGAAATTATACCACTGCCCTCCAGCCTGGTCAACAGAACGAGACTCCGTCTCGGAAAAAAAAAAAAAAAAAAAAAAAAACACAGGGTCTTCCTCTGTTGCCCAGACCGGAGTGCTGTGGCACGGTCATAGCTCACTACACCTCTGACCTCCCAGGCTCAAGTGATTCTCCTGCCTCAGCAGCTGAGACTACCGGCACGCATCACCCTGCCTGGCTAATTTTTTAATTTTTTGTGGTAATGGTCTCACTATGTTGCTCAGGCTGGTTTCGAACTCCTGGCCTCAAGACATCCATCCCACCTTGCAAAGAGCTGGGATGACAGACGTGACCACCGTGCCCAGCCCACAGAAGCTGACTGTTTCTTGAGCATGATGTGTAGCAAGGGAAGGTGGAGTGAGAGCAGCACCATGGGGGAAGGGACAGACTGCCACCCTGAGCTGTGTGACATTAGGCCAGACTCCTCCAAGTGAGGTCAACCACACGGGTGATTTCAGGAGCCCGTGTCCATTCAGAAAGCCTGGATTTTAGCTTTGTAGGTGGATGGGAACCTGTAAGGGTTTACAGATACTGGGAGAACCTTTTTCCTGGGAGAACTTTCCAAACAGGGAACAAACAGTAACTCTGGGCCCCATGGAGAGAGGATCTTACCAGAAGCCCTCACCACTGATGTGCTCCACACTGGTGGTGACAGTGATGTCATCGATGTAGGTGGTGGGTGTCGTGTACAGAAGCACAGACCGCTGCAGTCCCACGTAGTTGAAGAAGTCAAAGTCTGCATTCTGGACAAAGCAACCCTTGGGATACCTAGGGTGGGAGGACTGTGGTTCGCTGGGCCCTTGCCCTGGGTCCTTTGACTTCAGCTCACATGCCACCCTGGCCTCCCCAGATCCAGGGCCTCCACTCTACGAAAGCCACCCTGTCCCTAGCAGGAAGACCTCGGGGTGGGGGAGGAAGGCGGGTGCATGCAGTGGAGGCAGGATGGTACCCATGTGGAGGTGTTAGTCACATAGCAGATGGTCCCTGGTGGCAGGGTGGTGGGGGTGAGCATGTTGTTGATGGCAATAGTGATGTGGAGGCTGGAGGACAAGGGACCCACCTGGAACAGGCTGCTGATATCAGCGTTGAAGGGGAGGTAGATCCCTAATGCTCTAGTGCATCGACCCCATTCACCCACTGCAGACACAGGAGATATGAGGAGCCACCGTGCGTGGCTTTTTTTTTTTTTAATCAGCCAGGGGGCTTTGCTTAGGACACCGTGAGTGGACCCAAGCTAGCACCCAGTTCTCTCTTCTCTTCCTCCTGTACTGAATGTCACAAAGTCAGAGAAAGAGGATGGAGACCAGGCAAAAGTGGCCCAAACCTCACCCGGTCCCACTTCTCTGCTGACCACATCCAAGTGAGGAGGGGAACAGGGGTGGTATCCTTGGCCTGCCACATCCTGTCCTGTACATGAACCTTGAAAACCAGGGGACCTTCCTGCCTTGGCAGAACTGACCTCAGGATGTCTCAACTGTCCCCTCCTCCCGATCCCTGGGCACAGCTCTGTGCAGTGCCTGCCGCTCTGGCCCAAGTGTCTGGGTGACTCATGCCTGTTATCAGCGCTTTGGGAGGTCAATGTGGTAGGATGGCTTGAGGCCAGGTGTTCGAGACCAGCCTGAGCAACGTGGTGAGACCCTATATCTTTTTTTTTTTTTTTTTTTTTGAGACAGAGTCTGGCTCTGTGGCCCAGGCTGGAGTGCAGTGGCACAATCTCAGCTCACTGCAAGCTCTGCCTCCTGGGTTCCTGCCATTCTCCTGCCTCAGCCTCCCTAGTAGCTGGGACTACAGGCGCCACCACCATGCCCGGCTAGTTTTTTTTTTGTATTTTAGTAGAGACGGGGTTTCA
>NW_016807533.1:33325-42687 GCF_001698545.2 Rhinopithecus bieti | reverse complement strand
TTTTTTTTTTTTTTTTTTTTTTTTTTTTTTTTTTTTTTTTTTTTTTTTTTTTTTTTTTGAGATGGAGTCTCACTCTGTCACCAAGGCTGGAGTGCAACAGGGGGATCTCGGTTTACTGCCACCTCCGCCTCCTGGGTTCAAGCAATTCTCCTGCCTCAGTCTCCCAAATAGCTGGGATTACAGGTATGCACCACCACACCTGGCTAGTTTTCACATTTTTAATAGAGATGGGGTTTCACCATGTTGGCCAGGCTGGTCTTGAACTCTCCTGGCCTCAGGTGATCTACCGGTCTCGACCTCCGAAAGTGCTGGCATTACAGGCATGCACCACCAAGCGCGGCCATGTATTCTTTTTTTTTTTCTTGAGACGGAGTCTAACCCTGTCGCCCAGGCTGGAGTGCAGTGGCGCGATCTTGGCTCATTGCAAGCTCTGCCTCCCAGGTTCACGCCAGTCTCCTGCCTCAGCCTCCCTAGTAGCTGGGACTACAGGGCGCCCACCACCACGCCCGGCTATTTTTTTGTCTTTTTTTTAGTAGAGATGGGGCTTCACTGTGTTAGCCAGGAAGGTCTGGATCTGCTGACCTCGTGAATCGCCCGCCTCAGCCTCCCAAAGTGCTGGGATTACAGGCGTGAGCCACCGTGCCTGGCCTTTTTTTTTTTTTTTTTTTTTTTAATTAGCCAGGCATGGTGGCCGCAGCTAACTTGCAAGGCTGGGGTGGGAAGATCGCTTGAGCTCATAGGATTGCACCACTGCGCTCCAGCCTGAGTGACAGGGCCAAACCCAGTCTAAAAAAAGTTTTAAAAATTAAAAATAAAGAAGGTACCGCTTCTTTGAGGGTACTTAAAGAAGCGGTACCCTCACCCTCAGCCCCAGCCTAGAAGGGCGCGATCTGCTCCCCACCTCGACCCAGGCCTGACGATCCAGAGCCGCAGACTAGGACAGAACCCCTGAGATCGGTGAGATTCCCCTGTTTCTTCAAGTAGCACTTCCACTCGCTTTCCCCAGCGGGACTCCGAGCAGACTCCAGTGGAGCCTCTTCTATGCCTGTTGGATGCAGCCTCTTGGAGGGATGCACGTTCTTGGTAGGCGGCCGGTAGCCCCTTGATCCTGGGCGTCTGGGGCCCTGAACCTAACCGGGGGGCCAAGAACTCCCTCTTGGCATTGCAGGCACATAAAGATGCAGGGAGAGGGCTGGGCGCAGTGACTTATGCCCATAATCCCAGCACTTTGGGAACCCGAGGGAAGCAGATCACTTGAGGCCAGGAGTTCGAGACCAGCTTGGCCAACACGTCGAAACCCCGTGTGTCCTAAAAATACAAAAAAAAAAAAAAAAAAAAAAGCCGGCCGTGGTGGTGGGCACCTGTAATCCCAGCTACTAGGGAGGCTGAGGTGGGAGGATAACTTGAGCCTGGGAGGTGAGGTTGCAGTGAGCAGAGATCACGCCACTGCACTCTGGCTTGGGTACAAAGTAAGACTCCGTCTCATAAACAAAACAAAAACAAAAACACACACACATAGAATAGTAAATGCAGGTAAAAACCTAAGCAAATTATTAGGCTATAAAGGACTTTTATTTTACCTTTTAGTTTTGAGACAGGATCTCACCATGTTGCCCAGTTGGTCTCAAACTCCAGGGATCAGTGGATTCTCCAACCTGAGCCTCCCAAACTGCTGGGATTATGGGTGTGAGCCACCTCATCTAGTCAGTTTTTAATTTGATTTTATTATTATTTTTTCAGACAGGATCTTTCCTCTGTCAAGCACGCTAGAGTGCAGTGGTATAATCATGATTCACTGCAGCTTCGAACTCCGGGATTCAATCCATTCTCTCACCTCAGCCTCCTGAGTAGCTGGGACTACAGGCACAGGCCACCACACCTGGCTAAGCTTTGTATTTTTCTGTAGAAATGGAGTTTTGCCATGTTTCCCAGGCTGATGGATTTATAATCATAACAAAAACAATAATAACTATAGCTACCATTTATTGAACAGCCACTATATGTGGGATAAATTCAGTCAATTATAAATTGTGTAATCTATGAAACAAACTTTGGGTTATTGTTCCCATTTTACAAGTTACAAAAATAGGTCTCAGGAGTTTAACTAAATTTCCCTAGGTCACAGTGAGTAAATGCAAGGAGCAGAGCTTAAACCGAGGACTGTGTGACATTAAAGGTCACGCTCATTCCATTGGTGCTGCTAACACCACAAGGAAAAAACAGTTAAAAATTTTAAATGAAGGCACCGTGCGGTGGGTCACACGTGTAATCCCAGCACTTTGGGAGGCCAAGGCAGGCACATCACCTGAGGTCGAGAGTTTGGGACCAGCCTGATCAACATGAAGAAACCCTGTCTCTACTAAAAGTACAAAAATTAACCAAGCATGGTGGCGCATGCCTGCAATCCCAGCTACTCGGGAGGCTGAGGCAGGAGAATCGCTTGAACCTGGGAGGTGGAGGTTTCAGTGAGCCAAGATCGCACCATTGCACTCCAGCCTGGGCAACAAGAACGAAACTCTGTCTCAATAAATAAATAAATAAATAAATAAATAAATAAATAAATAATTTTAAATGAAAAGTAACCAAAAGCACTAAATATCTGCCATAGAAAAAATAGCATAAAATGCCCAGAGAATTCCAGGTACTTTTGTCCTTACTTTTTAAAAGGAAAAATACTATCTAAAAATAATTTAAATTTTTAAATAATTAAATTTTAATCAGCTGAATCATTGAACACAAACAATATCAGATAAAACATGTTGGCTGGGTCCAGTGGCTCATGCCTGTAATCCCAGTATTTTGAGAGGCCAAGGCAGGCAGATCACGAGGTCAGGAGATCAAGACCATCCTGGCTAACATGAAGAAGCCTTGTCTCTACTAAAAACACAAAAAAATTAGCTGGGCATGGTGGCGGGCACCTGTAGTCCCAGCTACTCGGGAGGCTGAGGCAGGAGAATGGCGTGAACCGTGGAGGCAGAGCTTGCAGTGAGCTGAGATTGCGCCACTGCACTCCAGCCTGGGCGACAGAGTGAGACTCCGTCTCAAAAAAAAAAAAAAATCTTCTTTCTAAAATACAAAAAAAAGCCCAGATATTTAAGATAAGATTTTATAACCTAGTAAAATCTTTCTTATGTGTTTTTATACGTAGAAGAAATCATGCTGAAGATACATAACTTGCAACATCACTATTAAATATATCCAGTTGCAAATGTGTTCATCCCTGCCTCCTTTTTTTTTTTTTTTTTGAGACAGAGTTTCGCTCTTGCTTTCCAGGCTGGAGTGCAATGGCGCGATCTCAGCTCACCGCAACATCTGCCTCCCAGGTTCAAACAATTCTCCCACCTCAGTCTCCAGAGTAGCTGGGATTACAGGCATGCCCCACCACACCCGGCTATTTTATTTTTTTATTTCTTTGTATTTTTAGTAGAGATGGAGTTTCTCCATGTTGGTCAGTCTGATCTGGAACTCCCAACCTCAGGTAATTCACCCACCTCTGCCTCCCAAAGTGCTAGGATTATAGGCGTGAGCCACAGCACCCAGCTGCCCTATCTACCTTTATCTGTGCAACTGAGTTCTACAATTCAAATGAACCATCAACTGTGAAATTACTTTTCATATTGATGATATTCTGGATCCTTAATTCTAGAAATGATGTACTTTATAAATAAAAGAGGAAAGAGAGAAATTTAGTTATTTTCAAGTCTTAAAATCTTATTTAAGGCTGAGCATGGTGGTTCACATCTGTAATCTCAGTACTTTGGGAGGCCAAAGCAGGAGGAATGCTTGAGGCTATGAGTTTGGAACTACCTTGGGAAACAGAGAGAGACACTGTTTCTAGAAAAATTTAAAAGTGAGCCAGGCACAGTGGCATGTGCCTGTAGACCTAGCTACTCAGGAGGTTAAGGTAGGAGGATTGCTTAAGCCCAGGAATTTGAGGCTGCAGTGAGCTTTATCATGCCACTGCATTCCAGCCTGGGCCACAGAGTGAGACCCTGTCTCTAAAAATAAAAAAATAAAAAACAACTCCACACCTCTTATTTAAGATATGCTTCATCAAGGCCAGGCATAGTGGCTCACACCTGTAATACCACCACTTTGGGAGGCTGAGGCGGGTGGATCACCTGAGCTCAGGAGTTCAAGACCAGCAAGGCCAACGTGGTGAAACCTCGTCTATACCAAAAATACAAAAATTAGCAGGATGTGGCAGTGTGTGCCTGTCGTCCCAGGTAGTTGGGAGGCTGAGGCAGAAGAATCACTCGAACCTAGGAGGCAGAGGTAGGGGACAGTAAGCCGAGATCACGCCACTGCCCTTTAGCCTGGGCAACAGAGTAAGAGAGTGAGACTCTGTTTAAAAAAAAAAAAAAAAAAAAAAAAAAAACAGAAAACAACAACAACAAGATATGCCTCATCAGTTAATAAAACAATAAAAGTAGAGTGACTTTTAAAAGGAATGAAAAGTCTCTCTTGAATATAGGCTTATATTTCTCAATAATACTATCAAGTGAAGGCTTTGGCCTTCTGAATAGCTAGGACTACATGGTGTGCTACTGCACTTGGCTGAAATCCACATTTTGGGGAAGTTCATTTTATATATATATATTTTGAGATGGAGTCTCATTCTGTTGACCAGGCTGGAGTACAGTGGCACTATCTTGGCTCACTGCAACCTCTGACTCCCGACAGCAATTCTCCTACTTCAGCCTCCTGAGTAGCTAGGATTATAGGCACACATCACCATGCCTGGCTAATTTTTGTATTTTTAGTAGAGATGGTGTTTCACCATGTTGGCCAGGCTGGTCTCGAACTCCTGACCTTGTGATCCGCCCATCTCGGCCTCCCAAAGTGCTGGGATTACAGGTGTGAGCCACCACGCCCAGACTAATTCACTTAATATTTTTGCAAACGTATGTTACACATTTACTTGTAATTATAATCACTATTCAAAAATTACTAGCCGGGGCTGGGCGCAGTGGCTCACGCCTGTAATCCCAGCACTTTGGGAAGTAGAGGTGGGTGGATCACAAGGTCAGGATTTCAAGACCAGCCTAGCCAACATGGTGAAACCCTGTCTCTACTAAAAATAGAAAAATTAGCCAGGCGTGGTGGCAGGAGCCTATAATCCCAGCTACTCAGGAGGCTGAGGCAGGAGAATCGTTTGAACCTAGGAGGCGGAGGTTGCAGTGAGCCAAGATCGTGCCATTGCACTCCAGCCTGGGTGACAAGGTGAGACTCTGTCTCAAAAAAACAATAACAATGACAACAACAAACAAACAAAAATTACTAGTTAGGCAAGGTAGCTCATGCCTGTAGTGCTGGTACTTTGGGTTTGCTTGAGCCCAGGAGTGTGAGACCAGCCTGGGGTAACTTGGCGAAACCTCATCCCTACAAAAAATATAAAAATTAGGCAGGTTTGGTGGTGCACACTTGTGGTCCCAGCTATTTGGGGGCCTGAGGTGAAAGATCAACTGTTCAGGGAGGTCAAGGCTGTAGTGAGCCATGATTACACCACTACACTCCAGCCTGGGCGACTGAGCAAGACCTTGTCTCAAAAAAAAAAAAAAAGTAAAACAGACAAAATATAGTATGCCAAGCTATTCTAAACATTTAACTTTTTTTTTTTTTTTGAGATGGAGTCTTGCTCTGTTGCCCAGGCTGGAGTACAGTGGCATGATCTCAGCTTACTGCAACCTCTGCCTCCTGGGTTTAAGTGATTCTCCTGCCTCAGCCTCTCGTATAGCTGGGACTACAGGCACATGCCACCACACCCAGCTAATTTTTGTATTTTTAGTAGAAACAGGGTTTCACCATGTTGGCCAGGATAATCTTGATCTTTTGACCTCATGATCCACCCACTGTGGCCTCCCAAAGTGCTGGAATTACAGGCATGAGCCACTACTCTTGGCCCAACGTATTTCTTATTCTTGTGTGTGTGTGTGTGTTTTTTTTTTTTTTTTTTTTTTTGAGAAGGAGTCTCCCTCTGTCACCCAGGCTGCAGTGCAGTGGGCGACCTCGGCTCACTGCAACCTCCACCCCCTGGGTTCAGTCAATTCTCCTGCCTCAGCCTCCCGAGTAGCTGGGACTATAGGCGACCGCCACCACACCTGGCTAATTGTTGTTTTTTTTTTTTTTTTTTTTTTTTAAGTAGAGATGGAGTTTCCCCATGTTGCCAGGCTGGTCAAACTCCTGACCTCAAATGATGTACCACTTTGACCTCCCAAAGTACTGAGATTAAGGCATGAGCCACCACACCTAGCCTTTATTTATTTATTTTACAAGAATTTATTCTTAAATGTACAACAACTCCAAGACAATGCTTAATTCCAGCTATAGGTGGCAAAAGATGTTACGGCAGGGAATACAGATAGATGTTTAAACATGGATGAAATAAAGGGTCACCATTTCCTCAGGCACAAGGAACAGCTCGCTTTTTGCCAGATTCCATTTTTTTTTTTTTTTTTTTTTGAGACGGAGTCTCGCTCTGTCACCCAGGCTGCAGTGTGGTGGCCGGAACTTGGCTCACTGCAAACTCTGCCTCCCAGGTTCACACCATTCTCCTGCCTCAGCCTCCCGAGTAGCTGGGACTACAGGCCCCCGCCACCATGCCCAGCTAATTTTTTGCATTTTTAGTAGAGATGGGGTTTCACCGTGTTAGCCAGGACGGTCTAGATCTGCTGACTTCGTGATCCACCCACCTCAGCCTCCCAAAGTGCTGGGATTATAGGTGTGAGTCACCGCACCCCACCTTGCCAGATTTCTTAATTCCACCTGTGGCCATGGGCCCCTTCCCTGTGGCCTTCACGTTTGGTTCCTCGAATTTCTTCTGCTCCTCTTTTTGTTTCTGCTTGAAAGCCCTGTCTTCCTCATCCATCTCCTTGGCCCGTTTCTTGGGCTGCATCAGGGGCTTCCTCTTGCCACCTTTGCGGCCGGACATGGCTCCAGCCACCCCTTCCCCCTGGCCTTTATCTTTTATAAATATTTACAAATGGGATTTTGTCATGTTGCCCATGCTGGTCTCAAACTCCTGAGCTCAAGCAATCCACTAGGCTTAGCCTCCCAAAGTGCTGGGATTACAGGTATGAGCCACTGTGCCCAGCCTAACATATTTTAAATAATTCATTCAACTCCCGATAATCCTATGATCTGGCGTATATGTATATAACATATTTTAAAATGCTCTCACACACATACACTATATATATATAGTATGTAAACTAAACTCCTAGAATATGTTTATTATTTAATATCTGGTTTCCTAGAATTATGAAAATAATCTATACTTTAAACAGATTCTTGTGACATCATTACAGATAGATGATAAAAACTTCAGAAGTACAGAAAAGGAGTTACTATTAAAACTATGGGCCAACACTGGAGGAGGCTAAGGCCGGAGGATTGCTTAAGCCCAGAAGTTCAAGACAACCCTGGACAACACAGTGAAACCTGGTCTCTGTAAAAAATTGTAAAAATTAGTCAGGCTTGGTGGCACACAGTTGTCATCCCAGGTCCTCAGGAGACTGAGGTGGGAGGATCACATGAGCCCAGTAGGTTTTGGCTACAGTGACTAGCCACTGCACTCCAGCTTGGGTAATAGTGAGAGACCCTGTCACAAAAAAATACATAAACAAACAAAGAAACAAAACTATGGGCTGGGAACGGTTGCTCATGCCTGTAATCCCAACACTTTTGGAGGCCAAGGCAGGAGGATCACTTGAACCAAGGAGGTTGAGACCACCCTTGGCAGCATTTTGAGACCCCTCCTTTATATTAAAAAACAACTTTTAATTAAAAAATAAATATGGTCAGGCATGGTGGCTCATGCCTGTAATCCCAACACTTTGGGAGGCCGAGGTAGGCAGATCACCTGAGGTCAGGAGTTGGTAACCAGCCTGGCCAACATGGTGAAACCCTATCACTACTAAAACCATAAAAAATTAGCTGGGCATTGTGGCATGCACCTGTAGTCCCAGCTACAAAGGAGGCTGAGGTGGGAGGATGGCTTGAGCCTAACAGTTCAAGGCTGCAGTGAGCTATGATTGCACCACTGCACTCCAGCCTGGGCAACAGAGTAAGACCCTGTCTCAAAAAAAAAAAAAAAAAAAAAAACACCAGGCACAGTGGCTCACATCTATAAACCCAGCACTTTGGAAGGCTGAGGCGGGCAGATCACTTGAGGTCAGGAGTTCTAGACCAGCCTGACCAACATAGTGAAACCCCGTCTCTACTAAAATACAAAAATTACCTGGGCATGGTATTTTGTGCCTGTAATCCCAGCTACTCAAGAGGCTGAGGCAGGAGAATTGCTTGGGCCCAGGAGGCGGAAGTTGCAGTGAGCTGAGATTGTGCCACTGCCCTCCAGTCTGGGTGACTGAAGAAAAGAAGAAAAAAAAGCTTTAATGTGTCTTATTGAGGATCAATGAAAGCATATAATGCACATGAGTCATGAGTGCTTAGTAGGACAGAGCCAGCACATGTGGGAGTGATGATTTTTGTGGTTAGAGTTTCTGTCACTGTTGTCATTTATTGATAGCCTATCTCGCCTGCACAGACCTGACACCATGAAGGGTCCAGCATTCTCAGCCTTTTTCCTTAGTCATCAAAAAGAAAAATATTTAGTAATGTAAATAGAATTCACCTAATAGCTGTTCCAATGTCCCTTGCATTATATTATTTGAAAGCTTGATTTGCAACCATAGACTCAATAAATGAATTTGAGGAAATCACTGAAATGATTTAAAATGAAATGAACTGACACAAACAGTATGTCGTGGCCAGGCTCAGTGGCTCACGCTGGTAATCCCAGCACTTTGGGAGGCCAAGGCAGGTAGGTCATGAGGTCAGGAGATTGAGACCATCCCGGTCAACATGGGGAAATCCCATCTCTACTTAAAATACAAAAAAATTAGCGGGGCTTGGTGGCATGTGCCTGTAATCGCAGCTACTCCAGAGGCTGAGGCAGGAGAATTGTTTGAACCCAGGATGCGGGGGTTGCAGTGAGCTGAGATTATGCCACTGCACTTCAGCCTGGCAACAGAGCAAGACTGTCTAAAAAAAAAAAGTCCTGGATCCAGGGGCAGAGCAAGATGGCCGAATAGGAACAGCTCCAGTCTCCAACTCCCAGCGCGAGCAACACAGAAGACCGGTGATTTCTGCATTTTCAACTGAGGTACTGGGGTCATCTCATTAGGGAGTGCCGGACAATCGGTGCTGGTCAGCTGCTGCAGCCTGACCAGCGAGAGCTGAAGCAGGGCGAGGCATCGCCTCACCTGGAAGCGCAAGGGGGAAGGGGATCCGTTTTCCTAGCCAGGGGAACTGAGACACACAACACCTGGAAAATCGGGTAACTCCCACCCCAATACTGCGCT
>NW_016807533.1:19365-27866 GCF_001698545.2 Rhinopithecus bieti | reverse complement strand
AAAAAAAAAAAAAAAAAAAAGTCCTGAAAGGCTTCTAGAGAGATGAGAAATGAAAAATGCAGTGTCTCATTGTTACTGTATAGTATTAAAATGTTATTAATACTATTCTCAGTTATTGATCAATATTTATTATTTTACTTTCATAAAGGAAAAAATATATAAAGGCATCTAATTGTTACTATATATTGCTAAAATGTTAATACTATTCTTAGTTACTGATCAATATTATTATGTTTTCTTTTTTTTTTTTTTTTTTCTTGAGAGAAGTCTTGCTCTTATCCCCCACGCCAGAATGCAATGGCACGATCTCGGCTCGCTGCATCCTCCACGTCTCAGGTTCAAGCAATTCTCCTGCCTCAGCCTCCCGAGTAGGTGGGATTACAGGCAACCGCCACTACACCTGGCTAATTTTTGTATTTTTCGTAGAGACAGGGTTTCACCATGTTGGCCAGGCTGGTCTTGAACTCTTGACAGGTGATCCACCCGCCTTGGCCTCCCAAAGAGCTGGGATTACAGGTGTGAGCCACTGCGCCAGCCTATATTTTCATAAAGAAAAAAATCTATAAAGGCTTTTATATGTTCATGTGGTTCTCTCTCAAGCACCCTCATTTTTCTCAAAGGACATCTGTTTATTTGATCACACATTTTTCAACCATGATTGACAAGACGCTAACCTCTACAGTTGAACAGAAATTATTATATTTGAGGAGGGGGTGTCAATGTATAACGAAACTCAGATGTTAAGGTATGAAACCTCAATTCTGGTATGAAACCAGAATGTCAACTTACTAATTTACAGACAGGAAATATGACAATTAACCTCAAGTTATTGGCAATCCAAGCAGAGCATTTTTTCCTAAGGAAAAGGGAAAAAATGTTAATTGACTTTATAGACTGTGGGCCTTTAATTTTTTCTAATGATTACAGCAGGGAACTAGACTTAGCACCCACTCTCCTAATACAATAGTTTTGTATTTTCAGTAGAGACAGGGTTTTGTCATGCCCAGTTCCCAGCTCATTTCTTAAGTACTGGGAAGCTTACTGGTGCATGTCATTTGATACCATATATTCACTGCAATTTCAATGAACTTTCCAACAAAATAATTTTGGGAAACATAACCAGTTCATTCAACAATCAATCTAGAAAACTGTAGAAAAGTTCAGAAATGGAGAATAATGAATCAGGAATTCCTCTTCAGTTATTGAACTATCATAAAAGCTACAATAATTAAGTAGATGAGAGGTGACTTAAGAACTGACAGACCAGTAGACTATACTGGAGAGCTTATGAATAGACCTATATGCAGGCAAGATTACTCAACAAATAATTTGGGGGCATTTAAAAATGATCTAACCCCCCATATCACACACACTTAAAGATATATTCTGGGTAGTTTTGGGGAGGTTATTTATTTATTTATTTATTTATTTATTTATTTATTTTGAGATGGAGTCTCGCTCTGTCATCCAGGCTGGAGTGCAGTAGTGCAATCTTGGCTCACTGCAACCTCTCCCTCCCTGGGTCAAGTGACTCTCCTGCTTCAGCCTGGGATTACAGGTGCCTGCCATCGTGGCTGGCTAATTTGTGTGTGTGTGTGTTTTTATTAGAGATGGCATTTTGCCATGTTGACCAGGCTGGGCTTGAACTCCTGAATTCAAGTGATCTGCCCTCCTCAGCCTCCCAAAGTGCTGGGATTACAGGTGTGAGCCACCGCACCCAGTCGTTCTGGGTAGAGGAAAGGTTAATTATTAAAATTACCTAAAAAGGTAACATCATATTGCTGTGTATTCTTGGTACAAGTAACACCTTCCGGAACCTGGCACAAAAATCAAATATCACAAAGGAAAAGACTGAAACTTTTTCCTATATAAGAATTAGAAATTCCCGGGAAAGCCACAAACTCAAGGGCCAGAATTTGAGGAAAAATATGTTTTAAGGCATATAATACACAAATGGTTAACATTTATGACATTACATCTCTTTCATGTAGTTTTGTGAAAGGAGATCCTACAAATTGAGTCATTCTTGTCGTGCTCAATGAAAACAGAATAGAGAGACCAGGGCAGAAAGCACTCAGGGTGCATAACATTGCTCCGGGAATGTAATTCTCTGCAAGCCTGGCTGCAGAAACTGCCTGCTGTCACCTGAAACCCTATTTGTCTAATAGCTACTGAAACAACCTGCTGGGACTCTATGGCTGGTCTTACTCACTGCTGTCACTCATCCATCAGAGCTTCCCAGCTCCTCAAAACTCACTAGTGTCAATGAACTTTCTTTCAAGACAATGCATGATATTTTTTCCTCTTTTTATAAAACCTCAATTTTAGCCAGGTGTGGTGGCTCATGCCTATAGTCCCAGCACTTTGGGAGGCCAAGGTGATCCTCCCAAAGTGGATCACCTGAGGTCAGGAGTTCAAGACCATCCTGGCTAACATGGTGAAACCCCGTCTCTACTAAAAATACAAAAAGTAGCTGGGTATGGTGGTGGGTGCCTGTAATCCCAGCTACTCGGGAAGCTGAGGCAGGAGAATCTCTTGAACCCGGGAGGCAGAGGTTACAGTGAGCCAAGCGTCACTGCCTCTGGCCTGGTGACAGAGCGAGACTCTGTCAAAACAAAACAAACAAACAAAAAAAAACAAAACCTCCAAACTCCAGTTTGTTCTTTGGACATACCGAAGCTCACCTGGTCTCTGTGTATGACCCAAATGACAAGTCCTTCTTGCCAAATAAAACAGTTGAATTTGGAGATTCATCTCTACATTTTTATTTTTGGTTCAACAGTTTGAATTTGGGGATGAAATAAATGATAAACTCATAGACTGAATTTGCCATCTTGATATATAAATCTGAGGTTGGGTGTGGTGGCTCACACCTGTAATCCCAACACTTTGGGTGGCCAAGGCAGGTGGATCACCTGAGGACAGGGGGTCAAGACCAGCGTGGCCAACATGGCGAAACCCCATCTCTATTAAAAATACAAATATTAGCCAGGCGTAGTGCTGGGTGCCTCTAATCCCAGCTACTTGGGAGGCTGAGGCAGGAGAATGACTTGAACCCGGGAGGTGGGGGTTGTAATGAGCCAGGATTGTACCACGCACTCCAGTCTGGGTGAACTCCAGCCTGGGTGACACAGGGATAATCCATCTCCAAAAAAAATAATAAAATAATTGAAAATTTTGGTTAAAACTTTTTACAACTCCCAAAGAAAGTGAGGCCTCGACTTGGGGAAAGTGATTCTATAATTTCTTTTTTTTTCTTTGAGACAGGATTTCTCTCCCGTCACCCAGGCTGGAGGGCAGTGGTGCGTTCTTGGCTCACTACAGTCTCTGCCCCACCCCCGCAAGGCTCAAGTGATCCTCCCGCCTCAGCCTCCTGAGTAGCTGGGACTACAGGTGTCCACCACCATGCCTGGCTAATTTTTGTGTTTTAGTAGAGATGGGGCTTCATCATGTTGGCCAGTCTGGTCTCAAACTCCTGACCTCAAGTGATCTGCCCACCCCGGCCTCCCAAAGTGCTGTGATTACAAGTGTGAAGCACTGTGTATGGCCTCGCCCGGCGATTCTACAATCCTTCCTAAGCTTCCATGAGCAGCCATGGACCCTCACCTCCAGTGCCCTGACATTCCAGAGGAGACCAGAGTTTTGAGGACTAAGCTCACTGGAATTCACTGTGTAAGCACTCGTATCAACAAAATTGTCTTCACATACGTAAAGTTACAGAAGAAGATATGAAGTTTAACACCTACTTTTCCAACTCAGCCCTGTATTCCACCTCATTTGTATATGAGTATATCTCTGCTTTAGCTTTTACACAGACCAATGTCTCTTCTCTTGTTCTGTCATCTCAAACTCAATAGCAAGGTGTATTTATTTGGTTCTCTTTGTAATCTTTCTATCGTGCCCTGGGCATGGGCACTTGATGCCTCTACTTAGAACCTTCCTCTCTTCTTTCACTTTCTTGTTGACCTCTGGTTTCTTCCTACCTCAATCTCAGTTTCTTTCTTTTCTTCAGAAACCACATGTGCTTTCATTCCCAATGATTTACTCACTGCCTAGGATGGCGCTTTGCAAATGCTAAGATCCCAATACATATTTCTTGGATAAATAAATAACATATACAGATGCTACAAATCTATAAGAAAAATATCACATAGAATTCAGCACAAAAAATAGGTAGAACTTATGAACAAGCAAATCACAGGAAAAAAATATGTCGGTTGGGTCTAAGAGTGAGGTACTGTTATATATTATAAATAACTTATGTCAGGATAATTTTGGAGGGAGGGATTTTGCCACTATCAGAGTAAAAGTTGTATAAACCCTTTGGTCCAGCAATCCTGCTTCTACTCAGAAATATGTTGCCATATACACAAAGGTACTCACTGAATCACTGTAATTTTTTTTTAGAGATGGGGTCTCACTATGTTGGCCAGGCTGGTCTTGAACTGCTAGAGGATCACTCAAGTGATCCTTCACCTCAGCCTCCCAAAGTGCTGGGATTACAAGCATGAGCCACTATGCCCAGCCAACATTTCCGTATTCTAAAGAGGACTATACCCAGTGTCACCCTTGTACCCTAACCATCTGAGAATCCACTCATGTACAAGTCTAAATAGGGAAGATACTGTGGGAAGGAGGAGAGTCACTGGAGCCTTGAGGGGGGCAACAGTTATACTCTGACACTTTTTTTTGTTTTTTGAGACAGAGTCTTGCTCTGTCTCCAGGCTGGAGTGCAGCGGTGTGATCTTGGCTCACTTCAACCTTCAACCTCCACCCCCCGGGTTCAAGCCATTCTCCTGTCTCAGCCTCCTGAGTAGCTAGGATTACAGGTGCCTGCCACCACACCCAGCTAATTTTTGTATTTTTAGTAGAAATGGGGTTTCACCATGTTGGCCAGGCTGGTCTCGAACTCCTGACCTCAGGCAATCTGCTTGTCTCAGTCTCCCAAAGTGCTAGGATTACACGCATGAGCCACCACGCCCAGCCTTTGTTTATTGTTTAAACCATCACTCTTCCTACTTACTTCCATCAACTAATTTTTGTATTTTTAGTAGACAGGACTTCACCATGTTGGCCAGGATGGCCTTGATCTTCTGACCTTGTGATCCACCCACTTTGGCCTCCCAAAGTGTTGGGATTACAGGTGTGAGCCACTGCACCTGGCCTCTGAGGCTTTTTCTTCTGTCCCCAGGAGGACTCCAGTAGAAAAATGTACAGAGATGCTGGGAGCCTGCTAGAATTGTACATTTGTATCACCTGCCCCAGTCATGTGTTTGTTGAGGTGAAGAATTCAACTGCAGTCCTCAGAACAAAGAGAAGTACAGTAAGGAGTTGTTGGAGGGTTTGTCATGGATTCCTGGAGTTTGGAAGCCTATGTGGGCCACAGACTCTCCCCTTTCAGAGATTTCTTAATGCAGGAGGCTCAGTGTACCACAAGGGCGAAAGGAAACTGTAGGGTATTATGCCTGGAAGGAAAGGATGGGTGGATGGACAAGTCATCTACACTCTACCTTTCCATTCTTTGCAGAATTAAAAGACCTTCCTGGCTCCTGCAACTGCTCACAAGGAAGTCCTATGGTCAGAGGAGGGGACAGAAACAGTATGGCTGCCAGGCCAGCATGAAACATGTTATTTGTCAGAGCCACTGTGCCTGGCCTGAGTGCCTCATCCTCTTCTACATCCAAAATGCTACCACAGTAATTTTGCTAAAATGTAATTCTAACCATACCACTCCCCTACTTAAACTCACCCAAAGGGTTTTCATCCTCTTTAAAATGCAATTGAAATTCCCTAGCTGGGATTCCAGGTCGTCCATGGTCTGCCTCTTGGACCTCATCAGGCTTCATTATCCACATTCCAGAACCACTGGCAGTTTCCCATGTACCATTCATCTGGTGTCCTATGGCCCTTTGCCTTAGATGCTCTCCCTGCTGTCTGCCCTTGATAACTCCTGGTAATCTTTCTTTTTTCTTTTGACAGAGTCTTACTGTGTCACCCAGCCTGGAGTGCAGTGGCACAATCTTGGCTCACCACAACCTCCGCCTTCTGGGTTCAAGCAATTCTCCTGCTTCAGCCTCCGAAGTAGCTGGGGCTACAGGTGCACACCACCACACTCAGCTAATTTGTGCATTTTTAGTAGAGACAGGGTTTCACCAGGTTGGCCAGGCTGGTCTCGAACTCCTGAACTCAGGTTATCCACCCACCTCTGCCTCCCAAGGTGCTGGGATTACAGGCGTGAGCTGTAATCCCAAACACTCCTGGTTATCCTTTAATATCAGGCATTCATTCCCCAGTAAGACTTTGTATGCCCCTTGACACTGATTTAATAACCTTGTTCTGTGTTCTCACAGCATCTTGTAAATTCCATTGCCATCCTGCCTCCCCTGTTCCCCTGGCAGTGAGCTCCTTGTGGGAGATCTTTTATTGCCCACTACAAGGCTGAGACTGCATTGGCTAAGCCAACTATCATGCCATGAGAAAATGGAAGAATACCTTGGCACGGAAGATGCTAAGGAATTCAAATGGGAACATAACAGGGGTAAGAGATCACGCATCTAACAAATCACCCCCTCTATGTCAGTCTTATGCTATAAGACAGAGATGAAATGGTAACACCACCACCTCTAATTTATTCTTGCCCCAAACTCCAGTTGAATCACATCAAGCCTCAGACATAGTTATCAGCTTACAAGACATTCAGGATCCGGAGGGCCAGGTTTAACACCACTATAGGGATGTAATCAGTGATATCCAGAATGTAGAAAGCTATAGAGGATAAATGACCAGTTTATTACAAAAAATTGCAAATAAAAATGTTTTAAAAGAGATGAAGATGGAACCTCTACATTTAAAAACACCTATGGGACACATTAATCAAATGCAATGTGTGGGCTTTAAGTGCATCCTATTTAGTAAGTGAATTATTTAAAAATATTTGTGAGACAATTGGGGAAATGTACAAACTACACAGATGGCTATTTGATAATATTAAAGAACTATTGCTAGCTTTTTAAGATGTAATATTGGCATTATGATTTATGCATATTTATTTATTTATTTATTTATTTATTTATTTTGAGATGGAGTCTCGCTCTGTCCCCCTGGCTGGAGTGCAGTGGCGCGAACTTGGCTCACTGCAAGCTTCGCCTCCCGGATTCACACCATTCTCCTGCCTCAGCCTCCCGAGTAGCTGGGACTACAGGCGCCCACCACCGTGCTGGGCTAATTTTTTGTATTTTTAGTAGAGACGGGGTTTCACTGTGGTCTCGATCTCCTGACCTTGTGATCTGCCCACCTCGGCCTCCCAGAGTGCTGGCATTACAGGCATGAGCCACTGCGCCTGGCCAATTTATGCATATTTAAACATTCTTATAATTTAGACACACATTCTGGAAAATTTATAGATACCTGAACTGGGGAAGTATAGATGAGAAAAGAGTGGCCATAAATGAAGGACTGTGAAAGCTGAGTGGTGGTACCTAAGGTTCATTGTTATGATTTCTATTTCTGTGTGTGTTTGAGGTTTTGCAGAACAAGGTAAAATGGTGAGCGTAACAGACATCCCTGTTATCATGTTATTTATAATTACTAAATAAATAATGTCCAGTGAGTTATTTATAGTTGGGATAAGGCCAGAGATACTCACGACATCTGATGTATTAGTATTGAATTCCATTTAAGTACAATAGATAATTCTTTTTCAACATTTTGTTTTGCTAAGATCAGCAGTTTATGAGCTCTTCATCCTCATTGTCAAAAACCCTGCAGGTATTTTCATGAAGATTTGGATTTTGGGCTGAGTGCGGTGGCTCACACCTATAATCCCAGCACTTTGGGAGGCTGAGGCTGGAGGATGGCTTGAGCGAAGGAGTTTGAAACCAGCCTGGGCAACGTACTGAGATCCTATCCCTATAAAAAAATCAAGGAATTAGCTGGGCTGGTTGTCCCAGCTACTCAGGAGCCTGAGGTGGGAGGATCACTTGAGACCAGGGGGCGAAGATCAAGGCTACAGTGAGCCATGAGCATGCCACTGCACTCCAGCCTGAGCAGCAGAGCAAGACCCTGTATAAAGAAAACAAAAAGGGCCAGGCACAGTGGCTCAAGCTTGTAACCCGAGCACTTTGGGAGGCCGAGGTGGGTGGATCACGAGGTCAGAAGTTCAAGACCAGCCTAACCAACATGGAGAAACCCCGTCTCTGCTAAAAATACAAAAATTAGCTGGGCATGGTGGCAGGCACTTGTAATCCCATCTACTTGGGAGGCTGAGGCAGGAGAATCACTTGAACCCAGGACGCGGAGGTTGCAGTGAGCCGAGGTGGTGTCATTGCACTCCAGCCTGGGTGACAAGAGCAAGGCTCCATCTCAAACAAACAAACAAACAAATAAAACAAAACGAATTATCATGTGCTTATTTTAGAGATAATCTGATAGAGGAATTATGGGCCTGCCCTAATGAAGATTTGGGGGAAAGAATGTCAAAGAGAAAAATGGGTGGGTTTTTT
>NW_016807533.1:6481-15951 GCF_001698545.2 Rhinopithecus bieti | reverse complement strand
CCCCCCCCCCCTTTTTTTTTTTTGAGATGAAGTTTTGTTCTTGTTGCCCAGGCTGGAGTGCAATGATGTGATTTGGGTTCATCACAACCTCTGCCTCCTGGATTCAAGTGATTCTCCTGCCTCAGCCTCCTGAGTAGTGGGGATTACATGTATGCACCAACATGCCCAGCTGATTTTGTATTTTTAGTAGAGATGGGGTTTCTCCATGTTGGTCAGGCTGGTCTTGAACTCCTGACCTGAGGTTATCCACCCACCTCGGCCCCCCAAAGTGCTGGGATTACAGGCAGGAGCCACCGCACCTGGCTGAAAAATGGGTGTTTGCAATGGAAGAGAACAGACTAGTCAATCCCTAGGATCCAGAGATCCTCGTGATCCACCTACCTTGGCCTCCCAAAGTGCTCGAGTACACATGCCAATCAAACGTTTGATAAATAAATGAGTGAAAAAATTCATGTTAGGCTGGGTGCGGTGGCTCACACCTGTAATTCCAGCACTTTGGGAGGCCGAGGCTGGCGGACCACAAGGTCAGGAGATCGAGACCACCCTGGCTAACACAGTGAAACCCCATCTCTACTAAAAATGCAAAAAATTAGCGGGGCGTGGCGGCGGGTCCCTGTAGTCCCAGCTACTTGGGAGGCTGAGGCAGGAGAATGGCGTGAACCCAGGAGGTGGTGCTTGCAGTGAGCCGAGATCGCGCCACTGCCCTCCAGCCTCGGCGACGGAGCGAGACTCCGTTTCAAAAAAAAAAAGGAAAATTCATGTTAGATCCATCGATCAATGAATATCTATTAAATAACAGCTATGAATCTCAGCATCGTGAAACCAAAAAACGGAAGATGACACCACTTTTTTATTTTTTTAACTGAATTTAATTTTATTATAGATTCAGGGGGTACATGTGCATAGATGGGTTGCATAATGGTGGGACTGGGCTTCCAGTGTACTCATTACTAAGAGTGAACATGGTACCTGATGGGCACTTTTTAAGTCCTTGCCCTTCTGCCACCCTCTCCACTTTTGGAGTCCCCAGAATCTATTATTTCCATCTTTATATTCATGTGTACCCACTGTTTAGTTCCTATTTATAAGTGACAACATTCAGCATGTGGTTTTTGTTTCTGAGTTAGTTGACTTAGGATAATGGTCTCTAGCTCCATTCATTTTGCTTCAAAGGACATGATTTCATTTTTTAAGGTGGCATAGTATCCCACAGCATATATGCACCACAATTTCTTTATTCAATCAACCACTGATGGACACTTGTGTTTTTTTCATGACTTAGCTATTGTGAATATTGCTGTGATGAGCATAGGAGTGTAAGACATCAACTCTTTTCTTAAATAATATACAATTAGCTGCACAAAGAAGAGAAATATGTATTAAACACCAGAAAACAGGATAGACTGCTATGGAACTAAGTGCTTTGTAGAGACATTTATTGCTAGGTAGAATTTACTGGATGGGAAGTAAATTCTCCATGGAAGTCATGCCAGTTACCCTAAATCAGACTTACCCTAAATCAGACTAAAACAGGTAGCTCTTGGAAAGCAGAGAAAAGCTGCAATGGATTTCAAAAACAATGTCATAGTTTGGATGTTTGCCCTTCCAAATCTCATGTTGAAATGTGATCCCCAGTGTTGGAGGTGGAGCCTGGTGGGAGGTGTTTGGGTCCAGGAGGCAGATCCTTCATGAATGGTTTGGTGCCCTCGCTGTGGTAATAACTTACCATGAGATCTGATTGTTAAAAAGAGTTTGGAATCACCCCCATCTCTCTCCTGCTTCCTCTCCAGCCATGCGACACACCTGCTCCCCTTTCACCTTCCCCCATGAGTGAAAGCCTCCTGAAGCCTCGCCAGAAACCAAGCAGAGGCTGGCGCCATGCTTATACAGCCTGCAGGACTGGGACCCAAATACACCTCTTTTCTTGACCAATTATCCAGTCTCAGGTATTCCTTTATAGCAATGCAAAGTGTGTCTGGACTAACACAGACAATAAATGCCTAAGCATGTGCACATGCCCATGAAAACCTGAAATGGTGGGAAGGATTTGGGCTGAAAGGTAGTGAAAATCCCACTGATGAAGCCAGGAAAAATGTTCATTGACCACATGGAATCAAAGAATTTCTGGATTAGGAAAAACCTTGAAGGTCATCCACCTAACACTTGAATCCTTTCTACAACTTAGCCTCCTGCCATCTCACTTCCTGCTTCCTATGCATAAGAAACAACATAGATGTGATTTTGTGTCCACCAATGGATGATTGGATAAAGAACATGTGCTTTATATATGTACATTATGGAATACTCTTCATCCATAAAAAAGAACGAAATCATATCTTTTGCAGCAACATAGATAGAACTAGAGGCCATTATTTCATGCAAAACAACTGAGAAACACAAAGACAAATGTCACACGTCCTCACCTATAAGTGGAAGCTAAATAAATGTATATACATGTAAAAGGAGTGTGGAATTATAGATATTGGAAACTCCGGTGGGAGGATGGGTGGGGGCTGAGGGATAAGAAATTGCTTAACAGGTACAATGTACATTACTTGAGTGATGCACATGCTAAGACTTTATTACTATGCAAAATTGCACTTGGACCCCTTCGTTGTATACCAACAAATAAATAAATAAGCCTTAGAGAAAGCCTCAGTCAAAAGATCTTGAGTAAACCCAAGGTACTGATAACCTCAGAAAAGCAAATTACAAATTAAATTTAGCAATCACTTCTCCCTACCTCTTGATTTTACAAGGCAGCAAATTGGATTCAGAGAGGTAGAAGGCTTTGAAAGACCTCACAGCCTGCCAGAGCTCCCTCCAGGACACTCTCCCTCCACACCCCTTGCCAGGTCACATAACACTTGGTCCAGGTCTCTACTGTAGCCAAGAATTCCCTGCCTCTGTTTTGTACCTTACCAGATTGTTCTCACTATGGATGAAAAATGTTAATAACATTTTCTCTCCAAACATCTTTTCTCTGAGGAATAGATCAAGGAAGAGAAAAGTTTGCTATCATGGAAAGACATTATCATTTTTATACAAATGCTAAAACAATTCTGAGCTCTCAGCCTGAACTAAGCTACCTTAATCTTACCTGTGTCTCACACCTGGCGAAACTTGGTTTAGGAAGAGGAGTCAAATCCGTTTCCATTGTTCTATCTTAAGCCTCTCAGTTTGCACTCAGTTTGTTTTATCACTGTGATAGGAATTAAATGCCTTCGCTGCAGTTTAGGCAGCTTGGCAATACCTATTTTATAACAATAAAATATGTACAAATTAAGGAATCTCATGTAGAAAATTCATTCAACAGCCTCAAAAGCCAAATGAATGGTAATTATTTTGAACACAGTATGGTGGCAATCAAGCTGGATTGGATCATGCTTTTAAATGTACATCTGCATTGTAAGAATGAAAACAATTATGAATTATGAAAATAACTAACAGTGACAATGGCACAGCAAAGCTGTTGTCCATGAAACATGAAAGGGACATTTTTAGAGGCGTAGGGGGAATGAGTCATTCTCTGCACCTGCCAGGGAATATTGAATATGAGACAGACAAAGTACAAGACTGGGATCGGGTTTTCTCCCTAGTCATTTCACATGGGGATTCGTGCTACTGAGCTTGTGTTTGAAGAGGCTGACATGGAGGTTAGGGGGTGGGGGGGGGCGAGGTTTCCAGCTCTGTGTCCCACCCAGTGTGGGATTAAATACACATTCATCACTCTGTACATTACAACTCTCTAATAGAACCAGGTAATGCCTAGATACTTGGATGAAAATGTTCTCTGGATGATGAACCGTTGCCAAACTCTCTTTCTCTAAATGAAATTATTCTGTAAAACATATCTCGCAACACAGGGTCTGTGAAACAGGGTTTCTTTTGCCAGTTTTCCTATTCGATGTGAAACCCTGGGGAAGCCATTCAACTTCTCTGTTCCTCTATTTCCCCAACTTGAAGGTTAGGGAGGCTGGGCATGGTGTCTCATGCCTGTAATAGCAGTACTTTAGGAGGCCAAGGTAGGAGGATCACTTGAGGCCAGGAGTTTGAGGCCAGGAGTTTGAGATCAGCCTGGGCAACACAGTGAGACCTCATTGCTACCAATAAATTTTTTAAATTACTCAGGTGTGGTGGTGTACACCTGTAGTCCCAGCTACTTAAGAGGCTGAGGTGGGAAGATCATTTGAGCCCAGGAGTTTGAGGATGCAATCAGCTACGATCCTGTCACTGCACTCCAGCCTGTGCAACACAGTGAGCCACTGTCTCAATAAAAGAAAAGAAAAAGAAAGTTATGGAATTGGCTAACAAATCTCCAATATGTTGTGTGTCTGTGCTACAATGCAGATGGTGTCCCTTGGAGATGCGAATGTGCAGGCCATGTAGACACCTGGGGGAACAGCACTTTGCGGGGAGTAGGCAACATGGTTTTAAGACATAAGCATGTCTAGGTTGCTTGGGGAGCAGCAATGAGGTCAGGGTTGCTGAAGTGAGAGAGGGAAAGAACAGGACATGATACTAGAGTTAAATGGGGGCCAGATCATGTTGAGCCTTGAAAACTGCTCTGTGTCAGTTTTTACCCCGAGAACAATGGAAGTTTGATGGGACTGTGAGTTGAGGAATTGTGTGACCTGACTTAGCATTTTACTGGGGTTCCCTCTGACATGTGGGGTAAGAACAGACTAAAAGGGACTGAGGGTAGAATCACAGAGATCGGTTAGGTGGCTGTGATAATCCAGGTAAGAAATGACAGTGACTGGTTACCAGAATAGGAGTTCTGGAGGTGATGATAAATTGTCAAATTGTGAATTTGGTCGGGGAGGATGTAGGGGACATTCAGCATAATGTGCTGCTGCTAATCTTCCCTACCAGCCTTCCATATTACTGAGAATCCAAATGACCTCAAAGATAAATAGAGTCTTCCATCGTAACAAATGTTAGTGACACCATTCCCAGCTCATGGCTCTGACATATTCCGTTTGCATTTTTAATTTTCCAATAAAGCTTCAAGTACATATATATTACTCGGGTTCAGTGTTTTTGAACTTCTGTCTGAATAACAAGTCCTTATGGTCAGACAACAAATGGCATATCACAGACTTTTCCAGACACAATCAAAAGTGACTTTTTTTTTTTCCCAAATACCTGCCGGCTTAGGCTGAGTTCTCTTAAGAAAGCAGAACCTCTGATAAGAGCTTATTGTGGGCAGTTTATTTTGGGAAGTCATCCCAGGGAACAGGACATGAGATCTTGGAAAAGGGACACAGGGAAGGAAATTATATCAGCCAATGCATTCCAGAGAAAGAAAATCAATCAATCTATCTATCCGTAAAACATTAGATCTATCTACATCTATCTATAAAATATTAACAGATTTATTTCAAGAATTGGCTCATGCAATGATAGAAACTGGCAAGTCTGAAATCCACTGGACAGGCCAGCAGACTGGACGCTCAAAGGTGAACTGATGCTGCAGCCTCGAGACAAAATTTCTTCTTCTTTGAGAAATCTCAGTTCTAACTCTTAAGATCTTTCAAATGATGAGATGAGGCCCCGCTGTTACAAGAAAGGGGTCCCAATCCAGACCCCAAGAGAGGGTTCTTGGATCTCACGCAAGAAAGAATTCAGGGTGAGTCCATAGAGTAAAGTGAAGGCAATTTTATTAGGAAAGGAAAAGAATAAAGAATGGCTACTCCATAAACAGAGCAGCCCCGAGGGCCATTGGTTGCCCATTTTTATGGTTATTTCTTGATGATATGCTAAACAAGGGGTGGATTATTCATGCTTCCCCTTTTATACCATATAGGGTAACTTCATGATGTTGTCATGGCATTTGTAAACTGTCATGACGCTGGTGGGAGTGTGGTAGTGAGGACGATCAGAGTTCACTCTTCTGGCCATCTTGGTTTTGGTGGGTTTTGGCTGGCTTCTTTACTGCAGTCTGTTTTATCAGCAAGGTCTTTAAGACCTATATCTTGTTCTGACCTCCCATCTCATCCTGTGACTTAGAAGGCCTTAACCATCTGGGAATGCAGTCCCGTAGGTCTCAGCCTCATTTTACCCAGCTCCTATTTAAGATGCAGTTGTTCTGGTTTACACACCTCTGACCAACCACATTAATAAGGGTAATTCCCCTTACTTAAATAGAAGTGGTTATAGGTGCTAACCACGTCTAAAAAATACCTTCACAGCAACACCTAGATTCCTCTTTGATTAAATAGCTGGATACAACAGCCTACCCAAGTTGATACATCAAACTCACAGACATAGAAAGTGTAGCCAAATATTTGCAAAAATGGCTGCCGTTATTCACTTCACTGTGTATAAGTTCTCTGCAGTGCAGCCTTGTGGTTCCTTTCATACAGAGATAGAGTATATTTGAATCTGGACTAACCTTGTGATTTTGTGGGACAAATAGAATGTATCAGGAGTGACACTGTTTCAGTTGCAGCCTAGACATCACCAGGCTTTGCACATTTCCTTTTGTTTTCTTGGGACTCTGCAACCTCCAATGTGAAGAAGCCCAGGCTAGCCTGATGAAGAACAAGAAACCACAATGACATCCCAGCAGGGGCTGCCCTAGCCTATCCTGTACCCATTTGTCTCAGCACCTGCCCACAGAATGCATGAGCCAGCCCAGCTGAGATCAGCTAAGTCTGGAATAGATAAGCAAAACGCCCATCTGATCCACACATTTATGAGTGAAATAAACGGTTGTTATCTTAAGCAACTAAGATCTGGAATGGTTTGTAATGCAACAAAAGCTATGCAGTACAGAAACAAAATCAATACAAGGGTGATTTATCAACCTAGTCATTGCTAAGGGAAATTGGGGCTGGGCTATGAGCTTTAGGACTGTTCACCTGAGAGTCAGAAAAGCATTAATTCACTGGTCCACTTCTTAGTTGGTTAAGAATTGCCCCATGGGGTGTTAATGTTTTCATACCTCCAGAATATGCACACGTAAGTGTCCACAGGATTCCTGTATGGGTCCTATGCTGCAACATCAAAGAAGCTCTTGATGCAAAAGCAAGACCCCTGTAGTACACCTGACTCAAGGTACTGTCAGTTTATATACTGACAAATCAGACAGAAGATGAACTAAGGGGATGTAAAGTGGGGCACAGGGGATTCCTAGTATAGTTGCATGGCTACAAACTGCTCAAGCTCACCACTAACTTTAGTCTGTCTCAGACCTGTTCAAGGCGGCATATAGCTGGCAGCTATCTTTAATTAGTGGGTTAATGGACTAAGCTACAATTCCTGCTATTGCAACCAGTCTTGAGAATGCAATAGATCTATCTTTTCAATCGACCATTCTTTTAGACCCTCTTCACTTTGGCCAGTGCCTTAGTAAATCTTGAATACTTCCTACAAGATCTTTTTGTGCAAGGAGTCTAAAACCTTCTTTGCTTTGCTCTCCCTTAACTGAGTTTGCTGCAATTGCCATTCCCAGCTATCTCTGAGCATAGAAGCACCAAGAGGAATCTTATTGCTCATTTTCTGCCCACTAGTGTGTACCATAGCCTCATTTTCTCATGGTAATCAGGAAAGTATTGATACAATATTTCTTCTAAAATTGAATTTTTTTTTGCCTCTTGGTCCACACAAATGAAGAATCCAACATGCCCAGGTGATAGCTGTGGTTTCAAGATTAATGGAATTCTTACTGTGATCCCTAGTGGAAGAATTTCCTCCTTAGAAACAAGAACTTCTGTCCCATCAGGGACTAAGGTTTCAGGAAGAAGAGTCATAAATATTTTAAATGCATCATTAAGAGTGATAGTGAGAAGATCCAAACCCAGTTTCACTGCTTGGTTCCTGGCCCAGGCATTGGAGTTCTTTGGGGACACCATAGTTTGGCTTCACTGCATATACTGCATCCTGGAGGACAAGTCTCTAACTCAACAGGAATTTTTTTCCCTTGAGCTGGCACCTTCACCAAGACTTTAGCAGATCATTTACGTATTGTACTAGAGTGGCTGCTCCAGGGTGATGTCATTTATGATAGAAGCAGTGGATCCCATGGTCATGCACTCTTTGTCACAACTCCAAAAAATGCTAGGTTGGTGCAAAAGTAATTGCAGCTTTTGCCATTAAAAGTAGTGACCCATGTACTGCACGTGAGTCAAGGTACTGGCAATTTATACATTGGCAAATCAGACACAAGATAAAATAAGGGAATGTAAATTGGGGCACATGGAATACTTTAAAAGTAATGGCAAAAATTGGAATTACCTTTGCTCCAACCTAATGGGTCTCTTAGTTTGAAGCAATGTGGTTGGTAATTGCATATCAGTAAATCAGGCATTCCCTCACCCTTGTATGGCAGTGCCAGCAGAGGCACCAAGGCCAGGGAAGACAGACCATGTTTGGAATAGGTAATAATTCAAATAAATGGAAAATGCTATCATCTCTAGGGTGGAGGAAGATCAGTTTAATGAACTTGCCACCTAATAACTAGAGGGGCTTCCCACAGATGGCACTGTAATACATGCTCAGAGCCAATCTCCGCTGCTAGCAAGTTAAATATTCAGCAATAGCAACAACTAGATCAGTCTCAGACCATGTGCAACTTGCTCCATGACCAACTCTTTAGCCAATTGTACAAGCACCAACATAGCCTAAGACAGAGAATGACTAACACCCATCATCACTGAGTCATCCCATCCATCTGGTCACTAACCAACCACCATGGGGAAGATGTTCTCTAGTGAGCATTATAATGAGTCATGGACTGGGCACGGTGGTTCATGCCTGTAATCCCAACACTTTGGGAGGCTAAGGCAGGCAGATCACAAGGTCAGGAGTTTGAGACTAGCCTGGCCAATATGGTGAAACCTCATTTCTACTAAAAATACAAAAAAATTAGCTGGGTGTGGTGGCGCATGACTGTAATCCCAGCTACTCAGGAGGCTGAGGCAGGAGAATTGCTTGAACCCAGGAGGTGGAGGTTGCAGTGAGCCGAGATTGCGCAACCGCACTCCAGCTTGGGTGACAGAGTGAGGCTCTGTCTGGGTCAGAGTGGTGTTTTCCCACGCACTATATGCTACCTTAATATTAAGCAATGCTAAGTATATTAACCTACCTGTGAACCATGTCTGACTGTCTTCTCTGTCAGCTGATGGGACAGAATATCCATCATGCCCTAAGTATAAGCTCAAGGAGAGGTACTCAGTATGGAAGTGTAGACCATCAGTTCATGCTTCCTATTTGTGCTTTCGGGCCTCGTTCAGATCCAACTGTAAATGAGCTATTTCCATCTACAATAAATTGTTGCTGTGCCTAACCAAGCTTGTGACTCCAGTGTCTTTCATAATTTTTAGCTAATGATGGGAAATGTTTTTCTGACGTCCTGTGGTTGTTCATTCTCTACTAAGGTACAATAACGTACCTGGAGGTGACTTTTCTTTCTTTCTTTTTCTTTCTTTCTTTCTTAACTTATTGATTTCTTTCTTTCTTTCTTT
>NW_016807533.1:0-2625 GCF_001698545.2 Rhinopithecus bieti | reverse complement strand
AGGCTACTCAGGGGTCAGGGACCCACTTGAGCAGGCAGTCTGTCTCTTCTCAGATCTCAACCTCCGTGTTGGGAGATCCACTGCTCTCTTCAAAGCTGTCAGACAGAGTCGTTTGCGTCTGCAGAGGTTTCTGCTGCTTTTTGTTGTTGTTGTTGTTGTTGTTGTTGTTGTTGTTGTTGTTTAGCTGTGCCCTGTCCCCAGAGGTGGCGTCTACAGAGACAGGCAGGCTTCCTTGAGCTGCTGTGAGCTCCACCCAGTTCGAGCTTCCCAGCGGCTTTGTTAACCTACTTAAGTCTCAGCAATGGTGGGCGCCCCTCCCCCAGCCTCACTGCTGTCTTGCGGTTAGATCACAGACTGCTGTGCTAGCAATGAGGGAGGCTCCATGGGCATGGGACCCTCCCGGCCAGGTGTGGGATATAATCTCCTGGTGTGCCCGTTTGCTTAAAGTGCAGTATTGGGGTAGGAGTTACCTGATTTTCCAGGTGTTGTGTGTCTCAGTTCCCCTGGCTAGGAAAAGGGATTCCCTTCCCCCTTGCACTTCCCAGGTGAGGCGATGCCTCGTCCTGCTTCAGCTCTCGCTGGTCGGGCTGCAGCAGCTGACCAGCACCGATTGTCTGGCACTCCCTAGTGAGATGACCCCAGTACCTCAGTTGAAAATGCAGAAATCGCCAGTCTCCTGTGTCATTCGCGCTGGGAGTTGGAGACTGGAGCTGTTCCTATTCGGCCATCTTGTTTCGCCCCTCCTCACATTCTTTTTTCCCAGTGGAATTTGCTGTCTTAAAGGATTGCCTCTCTTTTCAAAGCTCAGGCTCACCTCAAAAGTCCAAAGGTCAGGAAAAACTCAGAAAGTGCAGGAAGCCAGCAGTGGAACACCAGAAAGGCACAACCAAGTCCTGCTTAAATGCACATGTTCCCCTGGAGGGGCCACATGCCAGCACCAGAAGGAAGCCCTGCAGCAAAGAGTGGAGGCAGCCAACCACTGGTCCTTCAAGCCTCCTGTCCCAGGCCAGAAGACAGCTTCTGTTAATCAGGGCCCTGCGTGCCAGGGCCTGGAGCCCTATCCAATCAGTGGTGCTTGTGTGGGAACTGTCCACTCAGAGGAAGGGGCGGCCTTCCACGTTCTGGCCGGGTCTTTGCTTCTGCACCAGCAGAGCTCAATGTTTCATGTCCATGTTCTGCCCAGTTTTCTCCGTGAGGCTCCACATGACTCTGCCGTTGCCTCTGTGGCCGTGGGACCTGCAGGTACTGCAAGGTCCCTTGGGAAGATGTCAGGACACCACAGAAGGTACGAACTGGCGAGTGTGTGGGGCGACTGTCCTGAGGGGTAGGTGGCTGGTTGGAACCAGCTGTGGGGGGAACCCAGGCCTCCTCACGGTCGCTTAAGGGACCGGGATTCTGGTCCCCTCCGGCAAAGCTCGGCCCTTAGTCTCCTAGGGCACAGGATGGGGGCTGGTCGGCAGCTGGGAGCTGGGGCATCCCATCCTGACTGGTCCCTGGTCAACCTGGGGATCTTCAGGGTGATTTGTTTTATGTGACCACTAGAGCCAGCACCAGAGGAAAAGGCAAGTATGCAAGATAAAAAGGAAACTTTATTACGTAGCCAATGTAAAGAAAGAGGAGGCGAAGTTCACCAGTCTCTGGCAGCGGAGGCCGAGGAAGTCGCTCTGGTGTTCTCGGGCGAGATTCCTGGGTCCCCGTATGAGGAGGGGCCAAGGAAGTTCATGCCGCTTGCCCACTGGGAGCAGCTTTTCTGGGAGTGGGAGGGCAATAGGTGGGACACGGGCGTATCGGGGGGCGTTCCATAGGTGCGGCCGGGTAAGTCTCGGTCTCTTCGGATTGACGTCACCTGGCACATGCTCGCTTGATCTGCACCTTCCCGGGCGCAGGCTACATTTTCTCACGCATGGGAAAAGTTGGTGATGAAGAACCCGGAAGTGTGCCATCTTAGTCACCTTTGTTCTTTGTTTCCCTCTCCCTCCATCCAGACAGACAGTCCAACCTTTTATTGGTTATGATGATTGGGGGCGCTGTTGTCTGTCTAGCTGCTTCCTGCTGTTAGGGGGCGGCGTCATGAGGGTCTATGGTTGGCACCTGGACGTAGGGATGTAGGAGCATCTGGTTGAAGGCAACATGGGTGATCTCTTGAACTTTGGCTCAGAGGAATTTGATTAAAATGGGGGCAAAACATAGGATAAGACAGAGAATTAGTATAGGGATGAGGAATGGGAGCATCTGTTGCGTTACCAGTAATAACCATATAGGTGGACCTGGGGTTAAGGGAGTGTTGTAGTTCTTTAGTTCTGTTTTAATTCTGTTTAGGGTTTGGATGTTTGTATCAACCAGGCCTGACTCATTTATGTAATAGCAACATTCTTCTCCTAAGAAAAGACATGTTCCTCCTTTTCAGCTGTAAGAAGATCTAGTGCTCTCCTGTTCTGTGCTGCTACCTGAGCTACTGAAGTGATTTGACGTTGTAAAGAGGCTAGACTTTCAGCCAAAGCCTCTATGGCTTCTTGAATTTGGGTGGTTAGAGATCAGGAAGATTGTACAGTGTAGGCAAGACCCCAGTTCCAAGCCCTGACGCCACTAAGGAGGAGGCTAGAGAAATTCCGATGACTAAGGGAA
>NW_016807532.1:0-385 GCF_001698545.2 Rhinopithecus bieti | reverse complement strand
GCTCCTAAATATCACTTTGCAGAACACAAGATGACAGAGTTAGCAAACTGTACAAAGAAATGAAGGGTGGAACTTTGTGTGATGAAGTCACACACCAGAAAGCAATCTCTCAGTAAGCTTCTCTGCAGTTATTTTCTGAGGATATTTCCTTTTTCACCATGGGCCCCTACGGGCTCCCAAATCTCACTTTGCAGAATCCACGACAAGAGTGTTATCAAACTGCTTCCTGAGAGCTAAGCTGTAACTCTGTGAATGGAATTCGCAGATCACAAGAGGTTTCCCAGAAAGCGTTTTTCACGTTTTGAACTGATGGTATTTCCTTTATCAGCGTAGGCCAATACGCGATCCAAAGAAGTCCTCTCAGTTTCATCAAAACAGTGATAGT
>NW_016807531.1:0-778 GCF_001698545.2 Rhinopithecus bieti | reverse complement strand
CCCTTTACAGATTCCAAGAAAACAGTGTTAGCAAACTGCTACATGGAAAGAATGGTGTACCTCGGTGAGATGAATTCACACATCACAAAAAGTTTCTTAGAAAGCTTCTTTCTAGTTTTCTTCTGAAGATATTTCCTTTGTCACCATAGACTTCAAGGTAATTCAAAATAACCTTGCTCAGATTCCTCAAAACAGTGCTACCAAACTTCTGCATGAAAAGGTGGTATAACCCTGTGAGATGAACTCACACATCACAAAGATGTTTCTCAGAAACATTCTTTTTGTTTTTGTCTGAAGATATTCCCTTTGTCAAAATAAGCTTCAATGCACTCCAAAATATCCCATTGCAGATTCCGAGAAAAAAATGTTAGCAAACTCCTCAATAAAAAGAACAGTGTAACTCTGAGAGATGAATTCACACATCATAAAGCAGTTTCTCAGAAAGCTTCTTTCTAGTTTTTATCTGCGGATATTTCCTTTTCACCATAGGCCTCAATGCGCTCCCCAATATCCCTTTGCAGATTTCATGAAAATAGTGTTAGCAAAGTGCTCCTTGGAAAGAAACTCGTAACGCTGTGAAATGAATTCACACATCAGAAAGCAGTTTCTCAGAAACCTTCCTTCTAGTTTTTCTCTGAGGATATTTCCTTTGTCACCATAACCTTCAATGCACTGTGAAATATCCCTTTACAGATTCCAAGAAAACAGTGTTAGCAGACTGTTCAATGAAAATAACATTGTAACTCTGTGAGATGTATTCACACATTACAAAGAAGTT
>NW_016807530.1:0-1865 GCF_001698545.2 Rhinopithecus bieti | reverse complement strand
CCCGTCCCCTCCTCCTCCTCGGTCCCCTCCCCAGCCCCCACCCTCACTGCCACTAGACCCTGCTTGGCCTCCTCCAGCTCCCCCCAGCAGTTGCCAAAAAGATAGTTCTGAGGTCTCAGGGGGCTCATCCATCGAATCTTCTGTGGGGTGGTGGCGCGCTGTTAGGTGTGAGAGAGAAGGCAGACAAAGAGGAACGACTCCTGCTCCGCAGACAGCTGCGCAAGACTAAGACGGAATCACACCAGTGCTGGACAATGGTTTTGAATCCTCTTTCAAGCACAGAAGGAGGGAGCTCAAAGCTTGGAGTTCCGATCCAAAGCCAAGGCTGAAACAATTTCATTTTAACCTGGAATGTTAAGGCAGATGTACACCTTTTTGAACTGAGACTTTTAACCCTTTGCCTCGCTGAGTGGTCTCAGCTTTTGGCTCCGTGATGGAGCTGGCGCCGCCTCTGGAAGCAGAGCCCTCTGGGATCTTATTAGCAGCTGGCTCTTGAATCGTGTAAATCTCTGGGCATGACCACAGGTTGAGAGTGAGAAACTTGAGCAAATCTTAGTCGTAGGACTCCAGATCTTTATGCAGCTGTGATACTTAACACATCTCAGTAAACTCAGCACTTGAGTGCCCCTGTGTTCATTTATGGTAACAATGGGATAGAGAAGACAGAGTTGGGGCCTCAGAGACAAGTGAGGTTGGAAGTCTGGCTCTCCATTTATCACTGCCTGACCTTTGGCGGGTATCTTAATACCTCTGAATCTCAGTCTCACCATCTGTAAAATGGAGATAATACGCAGGATATGGTAGGCTTAAATACTACTTGCAAAGTGTTGTGTTCTCCTAATTCCTCAATGAATGGTGCCGTGATGACTCGTGTGTCAGTTTCGCACATATAGGATCAACTGATCCTCATCAAAACTTTTCAATAACTGAGATGCACTTCGCCCACATGCCCAGGTTTCGGTGTCAATGCCAGCACCACACCTGTGGGGAGACGTGTGATCGCTGCTGCACAGGGTACAATCAGAGGCGCTGGCGGCCCGCTGCCTGGGAGCAGAGTCACGAGTGTGAAGGTGGGTGTGGGGCTGGGGTGGGGGCCACACGTGGCCTTCTCCTCCTCTCCCTGGGGGCTGAGGCAGTTTTCCCCATGCTAGTGAGGAGGCTGAGGTCATGTCAGTCTTAGGGGCTCAGGTCTGTCTATTGTAATAAGAACCTCACAGACTGGAGGGAAAAGTGCCCTCTGAATTCAGATGTACATATGAGAAGAAAAAGAACAATAGTGACGATGACCATGCATGATGGGGCTCAGTGCTTTAATGGATTGACATCTCTTTTTAGCAATCATAAATATGAGGCAGCCACTATAAAATTTTAACCCCTTGTCCATTTCATAGGATATGATACTGGATAGCAATCAACTATTTTGAGGACCGAGGTCCAGAGAAGATGGCAAGGTTGAGTCTAAACAGGAAACTGGGAGTACTGGAGTATGGAGGGCTAGGAAGAGTAATGTGGTAGGATTGAGGAGGATGGAGGGGACCAGAGAAGGAAGAAAAAAAGACAGGAAACTGCTTTTAACAGTGTGACATAAAGTAAGAAAAGTATTCTTTTTTTAGGCCTGACGTGGTGACTCCTAGCACTTTGGGAGGGAAAGGTGGGAGGGTTGCTTGAGGCCAGGAGTTGGAGACCAGCCTGGGCAACATAGTGAGACTCTGTCTACAAAAAATTCGAAAATTAGCCAGAGGTGGTGGTGCAGGCCTGTAGTCCCAGCTGCTTGGGAGGCGGAAGTGGGAGGATGGCTTGAGCCCAAGAGTTGGTGCAGTGAGCTCTGATCCTGCCTCTGCACTCCAGCCTGGGTGAAAGAATAA
>NW_016807529.1:0-2139 GCF_001698545.2 Rhinopithecus bieti | reverse complement strand
GCTAGTTTTTTATATTTTTTTAGTAGAGACGGGATTTTACCATGTTGGCCAGGATGGTCTTGATCTCTTGACCTCATGATCCGCCTGGCTCGGCCTTCCAAAGTGCTGAGATTACAGGCGTGAGCCACCGCACCCGGCCACGACTTTTAGTATTTCTCAGTAAAATCAAGCACTGATGCCCACTTTCATAGAACATGCCTTCTGTATATTTTCTATTCAAAGCTGTGAACTACTCAAATCGCCACTCAAAATAAAACCAAAGCAGTCCCTGAAAGGCATTATGTGAGCTGGAACCTTGGCTTCTCCTGCTCCTCATCCTCCACCTCCTTTGGCTCCTCTCTTCCCTGGCTCCCATTTCCTGGATTCCTCACTGGGTCTAGCCACGCTGCTTTCTGGGGCCAGGGCACCTATGTTCCTGCCCCAAGGCCTTTGCACTGACCACCCTGCCTGAGAAGTGCATCTCCCAGGCTGACTTCAGAGCCCTTCACAAGCCACTTTCCTGCCCACCTTCTCTGACCACCATATTTAAAATAGCACTCACCTAGAGTACTTCCCGCCTCTCCGTCCTGGATGCTTTACCTCTCCGTGCTTGCTGACTGCAAAGCAATGGAATGCAACCTTTATGAGCCTGTTCTTGCACGTGTGCACCTGTTTCTAGGAGGCAGCCTGATAGGAAATATTCTTTCTTCCTTTGTTTGTTTGTTTTTTTCATGCAGTGAATGAAAAGTGAATGACTCTGGCTTTCCTATAGTTATATCAGTTGCAAACAAGCCTCTATTCAGTTGTCTTTAGCAAATGTTGGGACTACGACAAAATGTATTTAGGGGGCTATGCGTGGCATCAAACCATATCCTCTCCAAGAACAGAAGAAGAAACACTAATTTAGTTATAGAGTGATGTGGCTTTCTTAAGAATGACTTTTCAAAAAAAATAATCTGTAAGAACTGCCTCAAGAACTCTTAGTAGAGTGAAATTTCAGATAAAAATTAATTACCAAGAAGAACATTTCATAATTGTAGCAACCCATAGGGGTTTATTACTGTGTTTTGCTTTGCTTGTTTTCAGCAAGCAGGAAAACCACAAGTCCAGGAGGCTTTTTCTTTGTTTTTAAACTCACCAGAGCTGCATGAAATGAAGTCAAGGCAGGCGGAGAAAACAAAACAGTTACAGCAAAACTTTTCAAAAGGACAAACATGAGCAAGCTGCAGGGCAGCTGAAAAAATTAGTTCAAGTTCCATCATTAACGTAAAAACCACATATAACATATAAAATGTATTAAAATATGTAATTATTAAAACAAACACAAGTATTCTGTTCAATTTTTAGGTGATATATTAATATAATGGAAGCTCATTTTATTCCATGGATATTAATAAGCATTAAAATATATCAAAGTTTTCAGACACTAATATAATAGTGTTATATATTTATAAGTTTTTTATTTGGAATCTGAAATGTGGTGATATAATTAAATAAATGCTATTTAAAATTTCAGCCCTCTCTTGTGTACACGATGCAGAACAAAAATTGAAGTTATTGTTGAAAGTTACAGATAAATACTTGATTGTTAAAGTTAGTACACAACACATGATTCCACATGTTCTAAACTGTGCTCCTATGACTTCCATGTCAAAGAGTTAATGTTTACAAACAGCAAAATAGTCAGTGGGTAGGTCTGGTGCCCATACCAAACTTCCATCAGAGCAATTATTTTTAAAAATCTGTTTCCAGGCTGGGCGCGGTGGCTCACCCCTGTAATCCTAGCACTTTGGGAGGCCGAGACGGGCGGATCACGAGGTCAGGAGATCGAGACCATCCTGGCTAACACGGTGAAGCCCCGTCTCTACTAAATACATTTAAAAAAATTAGCTGGGTGTGGTGGCGGGCGCCTGTAGTCCCAGCTACACGGGAGGCTGAGGCAGGAGAATGGTGTGAACCTGGGAAGCGGAGCTTGCAGTGAGTGGAGATCGTGCCACTGCACTCCAGCCTGAGCGACAGCGCAAGACTCCGTCTCAAAAAAAAAAAAAAAAAAAAAAAAAAAATCTGTTTCCTTTACTGCGTTATCATAAAATCTTGCATTTGAAGAAAAGATGGTACAGCTAAAAGATGTTTGAATGCCATTGAGTTAATCCAAGAAGA
>NW_016807528.1:0-1863 GCF_001698545.2 Rhinopithecus bieti | reverse complement strand
AACTACTTGCATACACAACATATTGAACTACACACCAGTGAACTTTTTGTTTTTTCAATTTTTCGGTGATGTAGAAGAGTTAAGCTGGAGTTAAAGAACAGTAATGTAACATAAGCTAAATGTCAAGTTCACTTAGCATAGGCACTTTTTTTTAACCATTTAGGTAGCATTCAAGACATTGGTGGAGATTATACACATACTTATATATGTATTTATTGCTTTAAGTTTCATTGAAAAAATTTCTATATAATTTTTTAAATAGTTTAATTTTTATTTAAACATGCTTTTCCTTAAAATATTTTAATTATTATTGTTATTTTTTTGAAACAGAGTCTCACTCTGTCTACCAGGCTGGAGTGCAGTGGCACGATCTCGGCTCATGGCAACCTCTGCCTCCTGGGCCGAAGCAATTCTCCTGCCTCAGCCTTCCGAGTAGCTGGGATTACAGGTGTGTGCCACCATGCTTGCCTACTTTTTGTATTTTTAGTAGAGACGGGATTTCACCATGTTGGCGAGGCTGGTCTCAAACTCCTCATCTCAGGTAATCTGCCCACCTCGGCCTCCCAAAGTGCTGGGATTACAGGTGTGAGCCACCATGTCCGGCCTTAATTTTTATTTAAACATATTTTTCTTAGCATCATAAAAGAAAACTTCATCTTGTTTCAGAGAAAGGTAAATATGTTATATGTATAGCAGTTCGGGTTTTATTTTGGTGTCAGTTAATTATAAAGAGCAGTTATCAGCAAACTTTCACTGTGAAGGGTCAGATAATAAATATTTTAGGCTTTGTGAATCACTGGTTATTTGTCTGTCACAACTTTTTTACCTCTGCCAGAATCATGGAAAAGCAATCATACACAATAGCAAATAAATGACTGCGGGTGTATTCCAACATAGCATTTTTTCTTTTTTTTAACAAAAGGGGAGAGATGGGATTTGGCCTGTGGGGTGTAGTTTGCCAATCTTTGCCGTAGAGTGTTGCATTCTGGTTTATCAGAAAAGGCTTGAGTTATGAGTTATCAGAGTGATTATCAAGCATTCATGGGTATCATCTTTACTTGGCATTCCTTAGGAATCCAGGACCTGCCTTTGTAATGTGAAGGTGCCAGGTATTTTTCCAGATTACAAAGAACGGCAAGAGAAACTCTACTTGCTCACTTGTACTCACCATGTTTCTCACTTGTACTTTCTCTTAGAACTCACAACACAGCTATCATGTGCATTTATTTCAAATTTATGTATTTTTAATTAACATATAGAATTGTACATATTTATCATGTTAAACATAATGTTTTAATACATATATACATGTATATTTCTAAAAGAAGAGTTGTTACTCTAAAAGAAATATTCTTTAAGCAGCTAGGATGTGGAACAAGAGAAGTTTGTGGGACATGTAGATTTTCTTACAAAGGAAATGTATTGTAGTGGTCATTAAAACACAGATTAATTTATTTGAAAAGATTTTAAAATTATTATAATTTTCATTTTGTATGTTTTACTTTTGATTATCTGGGAATATTTTTGGTTACATACTTGGTCATTATTCAACTGAGAATTAATGAACACATATAATAGTTTCAGACATGTGGTAGGTACAAATTGTCTACCAAAAATATTATAACAGAAGACTATAATTTATTATTATTGAATGAATAAAATAATTGCGTGGATAGACTTAACAACCTAAACAAACTTTTTACCTAATATTAGCATTTTAAATAACTTGTTGACACTATAGCCAGTTGGACATAATAAAACAAAATACGTGCCAAAATTCCAGACATAACTTTCGAAAACACAGTTTTCTACTTTTCTGGTTTATTTCTTTTTTGTTAGGATAATGCATTTAACTTTATTCTC
>NW_016807527.1:5103-7264 GCF_001698545.2 Rhinopithecus bieti | reverse complement strand
ATTTAGGAATAAAACATATGAGATGATCAGTAAGACTTCCTTGGATAACTAATAAGACAACATTTGTGAATTTGTAATAGTAAATTACATTTAGTCTTTTAAAAACCCAGAAACTGGGTTCAAAAAAAATAGTACAACATATAGATAGGAATAAGGAATTTTAACACATTTTCTCTTCGAGTGATTTTTTCTTTACAGAACCTCTATTCTTCAGTTCTTGCAGCTTTATATCAGTCTGTGATTACTTTTCTTTGGCCCAATCCTACAAAGCATGGAAAAGCCTTAATTTTCAGTGTTACATCCCTGCTTTTGTTCCCAGCATGCTACTACTTTTTAAATCTTATCTTTTGCAAAATAAGTATGGCCATTACAGCTGCTTTGGATTCAAATTGACCAGTTTATGTAAATCCTCATCAGATATAAGAGAAGCAAAGATAATATTTTAGGGAACATGGTGAAGGAATGACATATAGGTAAACAAATGCGTTTGGACAAAAAATTATTGATAGGTTAAAAAAAGAACCAAAAGTAAAAGTCTATTTCTAATTTAATTATTTTACTTTTATGAAATATATTTTCTTTTAACCACAATTATTTCCAGAAAATAAAATATGAAACTCTCATCTAATCTAAAGGTGACAACACTCAGATATGTGTCTTTTTGGAGATAGGCTGGTCATTATTACAACAGCTGTGTCAAAACCAGAGCCATTTACCCGTGTTCAGAGAACATTGTCTAGTTTTATAATTAGAAAATAAAGATTGATGAAAAGATTATCTTTAAGGCATATCTTGCCTTTTATTCCAAGATATTCTATGGTAGTTGCTAACAATAAAATGGTATGCTATATGAGTTTCTCTGTATCTCTAACTTAGTATTCTGTATTGGATGCAGCCTGAATCCATTTTTTAATAACAAAAATTATAACTGGATTTAAGTACACAAATATAACTCCCTCTCCTGTGAATGGAAATCTAAGAGTTTGGTATCTTGCTGGCTTCAAAACTGTGGGATAATTGTGTCCCTTTTGTTACAATATGTATAACAAACTATGTTGAAATATGTATCTATAGTGCAAACATTTTTCATGTGCATTAGATAAGTAGTTGAAAATGACAACTGAAATATGGAATTGTATCAGCTCATTCTGGTTATTTCATGAGGTAATTCAGCGTGACCCTATCGGATAATAATAGCCAAAAGTGAAAAACTTCACCATGCTGAATGAAACAAGAAGTTATATCCTCCTCTCCCTAACACATGCTCACTATCTCAGTCCATTTTTGTTGCTATCGCAGAATACCTAAGACTGGGTAATTTAGAAAGAAAGAGGTTTGTTTTGGTTCACAGTGCTGGAGGCTGGGAAGTTCGAGATTGGATGGCTGTATCTGATTGGCTTCTGGTAAGTATCCCATTCATGTGGCACACAAATAAGAGTGCTGGTTATAAGAATCAAAATAGTGAACAAAAGGAAAAACCTTAAGTAATGAGAAGATTTAGATAATAAAACACTTTGAAAGAAATGAAAAGACAATTAAGGCCTAAAGAAACAACATTGTTATGGGAGATGAGGCTACAAAATAAATAAATTAATAACAATGAAAGCTTCACATATTACAGTTATCATCTCCTTTAAGTGGAATAGAAAAGCATTTGCAGTGGATGGAAATTAACAACGATAAAACTGAGTATAGGATAATACCATTTTGTAGCATATGTTGTCACTTGGCACAAAATGAGCAATTCCTTTATATAAGGAGGTAATTGTCCAAACAACAAATGTTAGATTTCTAATTTAAGCCAATGAATAAGAAAATAAGAACAGAATAATGAACCACAGTAATTTACCTTCAATATCAAGACTATGTCCTTCTTTTAGACTTAATGCTTCCCACTTAACTGAGCCAACATTCTTCCTTATACTTAGCTGCATAAAGCAACCCACAAGGTTTTTGTTAAGACACAGCACCAAGTTACTTCAATGTTATTTATGAGAAATTTAAGATATTTAAAATTGTGATGGTATTTTAATGTTTTGTTTACTTAGAGAATTATTTATGAGATTATGTATGTTATGAATGCTCTGCATTTATCTGTTTCACATATTTACTATTTTAAATCTTTAAATCCTGTAACTTCATGTGTATATATATATATATA
>NW_016807527.1:0-2108 GCF_001698545.2 Rhinopithecus bieti | reverse complement strand
AATAAGTATACTGATTATTTTTAGATTTTCAACATATACAATCATTTGCCTATGAATAATGATAGTATTTTATTTCTATATTTTGTGGATACCATTTTGTTATCTCTGGCTTGACCTCATTTCTGTTAAGAAATCAGTTGTCAGTCTTGAAGAAGTGCTTTAAAAATAATTTTTAAAAAAATTCTCTTGAATTTATTCTTTGTATGAGCAATATTTGGTATTTCTAGTGCTTACGGAATCCATGGTTTGATGTCTTTCAACCTCTGTCTCCTTTTCTGAGACGTCAAGTAATTGAATGTTCAATCTTTTCACCATGTTCCATATTATCTCTAGGAGCTTTCCTATATTTTCTGTTTGTGCTGAAGCTTGATTATTTCAATCTTATTTATCTTTTAGTTTTCTAACCATTGAGTTATCTTCAGCTCATTTAATCTGTTGTTTTATTCATTTACTGAATTCTTATCTTTATTGTAATTTTTCAGTTTTAGAATGTCACTTAATTTTATGGTTTTAAATTATCTGCAAAAATTTGTATTATTATTTAACTTCTTAAATATTATACTCTCAATAATTTAAAATATCTATCTGATTATGTCAATACTTGGATTTTGTGTAGGGTTTGTTTTCCATTTTCTTTCCTTTTTCTGTTTGTTATATATCGTTTCACTTTCTAGTATGCCTGATAAATTATGATGAAAACTGGACATTTCTTGTGAAAATGGAAATGAGAAGTAATATAAATTCTGCTTGATAGTATCTTTCCACAAAAAGGATTTACTTTCTCTTGTGTTCAACAATTAAGGTAGCTATAGTTCGTAGAGATTAGAGATTGCCATATCCATAGATATTTTAAATATTATTGAGAACTACGCTATGTAGTTCACCCTTAGTTCAAACCAAAGATCACTGTGTAATTCAGTTGAAAGCCTTTTCTCCCCATCAAAGATGGGGAAAGGACAGAGAGACAATGTTCCCTGATGAGTGAAAGTGCTTAGTCTCACAGGCAAATCTTTATGCTCAGCCTCTCACAACTGCTATATCCTACCACTTTAGAATCAGAAGTTGCCTCAACAAAAATCTTGAATCAGGTTCACTTTTCTGTACTTCCCTCTCAGTTTTTGGCTCCTCTAGTGTTCTCTAAATTGGTAATATTTTGTTATAAGTTACATATCTTTTCAGGAAGAGGGATGCGCTGCAACAAGATAATTCAGAATTAGTGGAATAGAACATGTGAGACTAAGTCTCAGAATCCATGATGTCTGTAAAAGTGTCTATAAGAAAAGAAATTTTAGCAAAACCCATGGCAAAAGGAATGTAAAAACACTTCTTATGAAAGAAAACGGCAGGATATGGGAAAACTATTCATCAGAATGTTGACTAACTAATTAATATAACAAAAATAATCAGAATGTCTGTGGCTAGTTGAAAATCTACTGGCTAGATGGATTTCTCTCATTCTATTCTACTCAATAATTGTTCATTTTAAGTCTACTTAATGTCAATAACATAAAACAATAGGTCTCACTAGAAAATTTTAGCTTACAATATATTCAATAATTATAAGAGTATAAGTAGGTTTTATTAAGGACAATTATAGCAATATATAAGCAAAGTAAAGGTACTGACCAGTTCTTCCTGGTGAAGGCTGTCTTCCTGGTTTGTCTTCGCATTCACACATGGCTTTTCCTCTGTGTTTGTACAGAGAAAGAGAGAGAGAGAGAAAAAGTGTGAGCTCTCATGTCTCTTTCATAAGAACACTAATCCTATCAGATGAATGCCCTACCCTTATGATCTACTTAACTTTAATTACAATGCTATAAGCCCTGTCTCCAAACATAGTCACATTGGAGGTTAGGCCTTCACATATAAATTTTGGGGGAACATAATTTAGTCCATAGCAAAATACTCCTATTAATAGGTATATATACTTTCAGCAACTAATAAATGACAGATGGAATATGGTATAGAGGAAAATAATGATTACAAGACCTATTTTCAAAGCTTAAGGGAAATAAAAATCCTTAATCTTGAATTCATGCTTAAAAAGTGATTTTACCAACCTCTGACGAGCAAACATTACTCTCTCTCTCTCTCTCTCTCTCTCTCTC
>NW_016807526.1:5475-8204 GCF_001698545.2 Rhinopithecus bieti | reverse complement strand
GCAATAATTCTTATTCTGAATATGTCTTTTCCCTATAAACATTTTAAATGACTATTTGACTACTGTCTCACTTAATGTTTTAATAAAGAATTTACATTTATAAAAAGCAGTTGGCTGAGTTACCATAGCCTCTGACTTCTCAGCCATCAGCACCTAAAGAAATGATTGACTTGCCTGGGTTTGTACCAGGGAAGCCACCACTCATCTAGTGACAGCTCCCCAAAATGCAACTGAAAACCATTATAGGAATAATCTATTTTCAAGAGCATGAGCGTGACCAATTTAACCCTATTTTAGCAGTGGGAAGTTCCATACTACCCATTAAACTCCCATTTCCTGAACAAAATCATTTTAAATGTCAGGCAAAACTGTCATATCATAAAAATGACTATATTCCTGAAAAAAAGACCTCATCATTTAAAAACATGAGAAACAAAGCACAAGATTCTTCAAGGAGTTATTCCCAAACCACCACTTTGAAGTAAAACTCTCACATTACTTCAATATACGAGTTAAGTGATCCAGGTCCCAAATCTAACTGTATACAAACACAGTTTTTAAAACCTTTATAAAATAAATTTACACATTACCTGGTAATTGTTTTGGTTTTGTGATAATCTCAATTGGTTTGATGATGCAAAATGAGGAGAAAAATTACTCCGTAACGGATTTGTATTACTGTACATTGTACTAGATGCTGTATGTAATGAGGTCCGTGGTGTCAAATGGTAGTTTCTGTTTTGATACAGTACACTGTCTGACATATCTCTAATATTCACCATTTGTGAATTTGGCATATTTCTTCCTGGTCCAGGCAAGGTTGTACTTTGGTTCTCAGCTCGAAGGGAACTGCCACTTTCATAAAATCTCGAATAGCTTGGTATCTGTGCTCTCATCGATGCCAGCTCTTCCTCTCTGGCATATTCATCCTCAGCATCTCCAGTCTCCATTGCAATGGACAAACAATTTCCTTCTGCTGAGCTAGGCTTCTGTGGGGTATTTCCTCCCAGAATTCTCTGGGGGTAATCACTAACTGCCAATGAAAACACTTCACGGATTTCCAAGTTTTGTGTTCTACAGTAAGGGTCTCTAATAGTTGGCTTTTGCCCACATAAGTTATGTAATGCTGGACCTGTGTGTTCAGGCTTATATGACCTTTGAATCCCAACTGGTTCAATTTTACAAGGTCGGTGGCACACAGAAGATTTTTGAGGTACTGTCATTTCAGAAGCTTGTACTGAAGAGTTTCCATAGTTTTTCTTTGTGTGATTGAATACTGAGTTTCCAGCATTTAGCACACTTGTCTGTCTTGACAAAATAATTGTTTTTTCACCTAGGAGTAGGGAAGCATTTTTACAGTGTGCTACTTGTCTTTGAACAGGAATGTGCAACTGAAACTCAGTATCATTTTTAGTGGCTGTTTTCTGCATAGGGATTTTATGTGCTTCTGTAATTTGTGTGTCGGTATGTTTGTTTGTTCCTTGCCTACTTGATGAACTGGCTGGACTGTATATACCAGTCACAATGACATCATTATTGGCAGATGTCCAAGAAGACTGCTGGCTTGAGGGTCGAGTAATATTAACCACATTTCTGACTGTAATGTCTGGAGCTGACAAAGAGGTTCCTGTTGTTGCTGTTCCAGATTCAGAGTTCTTACTACTCATCTTTCTTCTCTTATTGCCAACCCACGTCTGAAAGGATAAAACATGGTATTATAAAAAAAAAAATTTAAAACAAACTAAGAAAAAACAAATTTTACATGATGCATTATATTTTCATTTGTCTTGGAACCAAGGTGTGCATAAAGGTAAAAGAAAAAGATAAAATAACTGAAAAGCTAACTAAAGTATAAAGACAAAGATGATCAGGGACTCATACTTAATAAATACCTTCAAACTTTGAGAACAGAGTGTATTATTGTTTCTCTCCTCATAACACATCCAACTAATATGTATCAAGAAACTTAAAAATGTTTATACACTTTGACATAGTAAATATATTTATGGTAATTTATCCTAAAAATAACCTACAAATGTAGATAAAGTTTATATGCAATGATGTTCATCATATATTTATTTATAATACTGAAAAGTTAAGAACATACTAAAGGTAGGCTATTTAATGGCATTAAGAAATGCTCATAGTATTGTTAAACAAATACACAATTGCAATCTTTAGGCTCATCAACTTCCATTTTATAAATATATCATAACTTGCTTAATTTCATACTATCAGATATTTATAGTTTTTGAAATATTCTTTATTATAAATCATATTGCCATATACCTCATTGTAGATGCAACTTTGTACTGCTGCTCCATTAGAATGTAATACTAAAAGAAAAATTGCTAGGCTCTAACATTTTCAAAGTGCCCTCCAATGTAAGAGTTCTGGTTTCCTCACACCCTCACCAAGAGTTTGCATTATCTTTTTATAGTCTTTACTAGTCCAGGAGTAAATAAAAAGTGTATAATTGCTGCTTTGATATGAATTTCTATGGTTACAATATTACTTTCATAGAATTCCCTATCCATTACCTTTACCTATTTTTATATTGAGCTGTTTACCTTTTTAAATTGATTTGTAAGAGTAATTTTCTACTAAAGATAGTAATAATTATTTGTTATAAGTTGCAAATTTTGTTTTCAGTTTGTCTTTAATTTATGGTAGTTATTGTCTTCTTTACATTTTCTCTACTTACCAAATTTCGTACAATAAATAGATAT
>NW_016807526.1:0-2238 GCF_001698545.2 Rhinopithecus bieti | reverse complement strand
TTTTTTTTTTTTTTTTTACCCCAGTATATTTATTTTTGCTTGATGTTTTAACTTTTTAAGTTTTCTTTACATTGAGATCAAGTTCTTAATACAGTGGGACTTAAGGATATTTTAAAAGAAAATGCAATGAATACTTTATTAATAATAATAAAGATCTCTTTCAAGTAGAACATATAACCCTAGCAAAGTATCCGGGGAAGGGGGTGGGGTGTAGAGTGATGAGTCTACAAAAAAATTCCTTTTGCCCTTTAACTGGAAAAGCCATCAAAATTGTGTTGGGATTTAGATTAGGAAGACCGAATTTCTGTAAAATTTACGTTGGAATGGAGGGAATGAATCCATTTTTTACACTTTTTTGTAACATGTTAACATTTTACTGATAATCTATATTCTAAGAAATTATGTATTTCATTCCCATTGTTTGTTTTAGATTTTCACACCATTTTGAGCATAAATATAAATCTCTGTATTTCAACACTCTCAATATTCAATCACAATAAAGTAAGTTATGAGGGGAAGATTGCAATAACACATTGGAAATATGAAAGATTTCACAATATGAAAGATTTTCACAATGCAGCTGCCTGGCAAGGGTTTTCACTTTAAGGTAATGACAAGATAAAAGAAAAAAAAGCAGAGGAAATTAATGCAGGATAAAGAAAGTAGCACTTGTTAACTGCAATCTCATCAACTTAAAATATGCATTTTATGTTATATTTTCTAATACAGTTAGACATTTTGCTCTGTGGCTTAGTAAAGATATTTCAAATAAGCCATTTAGAGCTGTTAATAGGAGATATTTCCGGTTCTTAAACAAATCTGAGTATGATGACTGGTCTCAGAAAATAAGAAACAGATATACTGGACCAGGCGCGGTGGCTCACCCTGTGATCCCAGCACTTTGGGAAGCCGAGGCAGGCGGTTCATCTGAGGTCAGGAGTTCGAGACCAACCTGTCCAACATGGCGAAACCCCGTCTTTACTAAAACTACAAAGAATTAGCCAGGCGTGGTGGCAGGCACCTGTAATTCCAGCTACTCGGGAGGCTGAGGCAGGAGAATCACTTGAACCCAGGAGGTGGAGGCTGCAGAGAGCTGAGATCGCTCCACTGCACTCCAGCCTGGGCGACAAGAGCGAAACTCCGTTTAAAAAAAAAAAGAAAAAAAAAAGACACAGATATCCTGGATATTTTTGTTTAGAATTGGCATAATTCCCTATTTGAAGGCGAATAAATATTGTAGTCCTTAAGAAACACATATTCTGAATAATTATTAAGATATACTTATCTTTAGGGTCTTTGAAGGTACATCGAAAGCAAAATACACTTAAGAACAGACATCCTTTCTCTTTCCTAAATTAGCCTAATGAATGCCAAGTAGGAGAAAGTTGCTAATCTTTCAATCACTAAGGTTTCACTCCANGTCTGTGTTTTCAAGGTATTATAGAAACAAATACAAACTGAAAGATTAGTCCTATTTATTTTTAAAACAGTATTGTTATACCAGGGAAGTGAAGCCGTTTATAAAATTAGTGACTTCATACCCTGAGTATTTTTCTCATATTAAGCAAATATCACTTGTAATAAGAAGCTTTAAATTTGAGTGTAAGACCTCAATACTTACCCTGACTACACTGAAGTCCAGCTTAGTCTCCTGTGCACACTGTAATATGAGCTGAAAGCAATTTTTACTTTGATTTGTCATTCCATTTTCATAATAACGCTGTAAAATCCTTTGTTGTTCTACAGTAAATACAGAACGTAGATTCATCTAAAATAAAAGAAGATACTCTGAAAATTGGAATAAAATTTGGTTTGTGTAGAATTTGTACTCCTATGTTTTTTTATACAATTTCAGTGCTTCCAAGCTGTAAGACTTCTGCAAGTGAATTAATCTCCAGTAGTGGGCAATAATTTGTGTGCTAAAGGGAGACAGCTTCTCAATTAAAAATATGCATAGTGCAAACACTTATTGAATTTGTTCAGATAATGTACCAACTTTAAAGAAAAAAAAACACAAAACAAAAAAGAGGAAAGTCTTTATCTGGTTAGTGTTAATACATGGAGAAAAAAAGGTAATTTCACTGAAATAAATATTTATGGCTAGTAAAGTCAGGGATGGTGGTAGCCATACGTGATCAATTATCAACAGGGACACTCACTGTTCTTTGTCAAGCAAGGCATCTGGCATATGTGTTATAGACAGAAGCTCTGCTCTGGAACAAAAGGGTGCTTTTATTT
>NW_016807525.1:437431-440768 GCF_001698545.2 Rhinopithecus bieti | reverse complement strand
TGGGGCTGAGGAGCAGTGGAAACCATGGAAAAGAGAAGGGGTGGGACAGATTTTTCTTTGTGTAACATTTTATATATATATATTTTGTTTTCCTGAAGGAGTCTCGCTCTGTCACCCAGGTTGGAGTGTAGTGGCACAATGTCAGCTCACTGCAACCTCCGCCTTCCGGGTTCAAGCAATTCTCCTGCCTCAGCCTCCCAAGTAGCTGGGATTACAGGCGCGTGGCACCACACCCGGCTAATTTTTGTATTTTTAGCAGAGACGGGGTTTCACCATGTTGGCCAGGCTGGTCTTGAACTCCTGACCTCGTGATCCGCCCATGTTGGCCTCCCAAAATGCTGGGATTATTGGCATGAGCCACTGCGCCTGGTCCTTTTTTAAAAGTTTTGAACCATGTGAATGGATTACCTATGAAAAAATTAAATTAAAAATGCTGTGTCTCAAACAGCTTAGAAGGGAGTACAGATGTATACATATGTAACAAACCTGCACGTTGTGCACATGTACCCTAGAACTTAAACTACAATAAAAAAGAAAAAAAAAAGTGAGTATAGATGTGCTCTGGAAATTGTTAGGTTAGTTCAAATGTGCCTCATATGAAGACACCAACATTAGAAGGCACACGAAGCGTTTAAATGCAAGTCAAAAAATGCGAATGAAAAAACACATATGATACATATGATTTAAAATATGCATACAGCATGGCATTAAATTAATGGTATAAAAAGAAATTTGGCTGTAGCACCTCTATCTTCAAAAGTTAATCTAGTCAAAGGCTTTTCTTAGGTTCTCTGCCTTTAAGGGAAAATGCCTTGCATTTGGGCTTATACTTCATACTCTTCTCTAGAAATCCAGCAAAATGGAAATATGCAGAATACAGTGCAATTTCTCCCCCCTGCCCAACCACCAGATCCCTTTCTATGCATTTACATGCATGTATACAAACATGTTTATCCTATACATATTATACCAAAATTTGCATTTTTCACTAAATAGTATATTTATCTTTCTAGGATATAAATATAGATCTCCTTTTTCCTTTAATGGCTACATAGTATTTCACAGTATTTTCTACTTTATTCAACCATTACCTATTTCTAAGCTAACTTTTTTTTTTTTTTTTTGCTATTTCACACTGTACTGCTATGAATATCTGTGTGCACACATCTTTGAACTTCTGCAAGATACGCAGATATGGAACTGGGCAAACTCGACAGAACTACTGAGAATGATTTAGATTTATAATTTGCCTCATAACAAATCAATTTCAGATAGAAGAGTTACATGTATTTTTAATGAACCAAATCAAAAGAGCGGACAGATAATGGAATATTAACAATTAAAATACAAAAGCATTGGTATGCAACAAGATCTATAAAAAAGAAGAAAAATAAAATTCAAAGGTAACAATGGATGGATTTAACTCTGAAAGTATAAAAATTTAATAAAATATAAATTTATAACACTAACAAAAAAAGATAAAGAATGCGTTAAATGTTTGTAACACAATAAAAACGTACTATTATCGGGATCCAATATCTAAATGGACAATAAAAGGAAATTAAAAAGAGTAAAATTTAAAGTAATAGGTACTAATGTGTAACTATTAGTAGTTTTTCCTGGTGAAGATTATCATTATGACTAAAAAAAAAAAAGAAATTTTACAAAACACATCTTAAAAATAAAAGACTGCTAGAGTTTCAGGGAAACCAAAGAACTGAGGGAAAGCAACTTGGTAACACCGATTAAAATAGAAAATATCTGTGTTTTTTGATCCTATGCCTGGAAATTTATTTTGTGGAGATACTTAAGGAAGGAGTGGGAGGTCTTTAAACAAAGTTGATCAGTGCAGCATTATGTGCAGAAGTCAAAGGTGTGAAACCTAGATGTTAACAATAACAGGATAAACGACACTATGTTGAAATATAGTTCATATTAAATTATTATTAGTTTTTGAGACACGGTCTTGCTCTGTCCCCCAGGCTGGAGTGCAGTGGTGTGATCTCGGCTGCCTGCAACCTCCATCTCTTGGGCTCAAGCGATTCTCTCACCTCAGACTTTCAAGTAGCTGGAACTACAGGTGCGTGCCGCCACAACCTGGCTAATTTTTTTTTTTCTGTAGAGACAGTCTCTCGCCATGTTGCTCCTGGGCTCAAGTGATCTGCCCTTCTCGGCCTCCCAAAGTGCTAGGATTACAGGTGTGAGTCACCGCACCTGGCCCCAAATTATTATTATTATTTATTTATTTATTTTTTGTGAGACAGAGTTTCGCTCTTGTTGCTCAGGCTGGAGTGCAATGGTGCGATCTCAGCTCACTGCAACCTCCGTCTCCCGGGTTCAAGTGAATCTCCGGCCTCAGCCTCACAAGTAGCTGGGATTACAGGCATGCACCACCACGCCCGGCTAATTTTGTATTTTTAGTAGATTCAGACTTTCACCATGTTGGTCAGGCTGGTCTCAAACTCCCAACCTCAGGTGATCTGTCCACCTTGGCCTCCCAAAGTGCTGGGATTACAGGCATGAGCCACTGCGCCTGGCCCCAAAACTATTCTTAAAAGCAAAGACTGTAGAAATACTGGATATGTAAAGGTGATGGGATTATGAATATGGTTTCTCATTAATGTCCCCTCAATATATGATATTTTTACAAGGCTACAGAGTCTATAAAATAGGAAACACATTTACAGGGAAGATGGGAGTGATAATTTCCTGGAATGGGACTGGTTTTTCTGGACATCATGAGATACAGCTCTCCATGATTAAACAGCAATTGACATAAATTCAACATTAATATAATAAAATCTTAGCGAATCAAGTTTTCACAATACAAAGATGTTGTACACGCTAGTGGCTCTATAAATAACACATGCTTTTATTTAACATCAAGACACTTCAGCACAAAGACACAAAGTACTAAACGGAATATAACAAACTTATTTTTGTATTGATAAATACTTACCAAGTAATAACTGTAGTATATAAAATATAAGTCCAAAGACACTGTTTGGCTGGTTTAATACACCATCCTTTCCAAAAATGGAACCCAAAAGACCAAATCCTCGACCCCATCTGTAAAATAAGGAAAACCGGTAACCCTATATTGGAATTTCCCTATTTTAAAAAATGTAAAATTATTTGAGAATGTTATCCAATTCTAAAATCAACTAAGTTGTCAAATGTCTTAAATGTCCTGTGTTGAGGGAGTGATTTACCCCAAAGAGGGAGGCCAGTCACTAGATTTCTGATTAAAAATAATCATCTAAAATGAACATATCTAAAAGTGCCAGTATACTCATCTGAATCTCTCAGTTGCCAATTTCTATATATTCTCTTTTCC
>NW_016807525.1:426516-434956 GCF_001698545.2 Rhinopithecus bieti | reverse complement strand
AAGGTTTCAAAATAAAAGAACATCAAAGCCTTCTAATACAGAGATGTTCCCTCCTCTAGCCCTCCCCAAGCTCAGTTCTCATCCCCAGAGGCATCCACTTTGATGTCCATTAACTGTTTTCACTTTTTTTTTTTGCTTTTTTTTGAGATGGAGTCTCACTCCTGTTGCCTAGGCTGGAGTGCAGTGGCGCAGTCTCCACTCACTGCAAGCTCCGCCTCCCAGGTTCAGGCCATTCTCCTGCCTCAGCCTCCCGAGTAGCTGGGACTACAGGCGCACACCACCATGCCCAGCTAATTTTTTGTATTTTTAGTAGAGATGGGGTTTCACCGTGTTAGCCAGGATGGTCTCGATCTCCTGACCTCATGATCTGCCCGCCTCGGCCTCCCAAAGTGCTGGGATTACAGGCATGAGCCACCACGCCCGACCCTGTTTTCACTCTTATTTACTTCCACACTTCTAAATAATATGTTTACATTGTTATTTCTTTCTTTCTTTTTTTTTTTTTCGTTTTGACACAGTCTCGCTCTATTGCCCAGGCTGGAGTGTAGCAGTGCAACCTCGGCTCAATGCAACCTTCACCTCCTGGGTTCAAGTGCTTCTCCTGCCTCAGCCTTTTAAGTAGCTGGGATCACTGGCACCCACCACCAACACCCAGCTAATTTTTGTATTTTCAGTAGAAATGGGTTTTCACCATGTTGGCTAGGCTGATCTTGAACTCCTGACCTCAGGTCATCTGTACGCCTTGGCCTCCCAAAGTGCTAGGATTACAAGCATGAGCCACTGCACCCAGCCCTAAATATTATCTTTTGACTTTCTAATACGGTAAGCCAGAATGTTGCTTTTTTTTCTTTTTCTTTTTTTTTTTTGAGATGGCGTCTCACTCTGTCAATCATGTTGGAGTGCAATGGTGCGATCTGGGCTCACTGCAACCTCCACTTCCCAGTCTCAAGCTATCTTCCTCCTCAGAATCTTGAGTAGCTGGGACTACAGGCATCCATCACCATGACTGGCTAGTTTTTGTATTTTTGGTAGAGATGAGATTTCATCATGTTGCCCAGGCCAGTCTCGAACTCCCGAGCTCAGGCAATCAACCTATTTTGATGTCCGCAAATGCTGGGATTACAGGTGTGAGTTACTGTGGCTAGCCAAATATTGCTTTTAAAAAAAAATTATTATATAATAGAAAACTTCAAATGCATATACACAAAGTGAGCACAAGAATGTAATAAACACCCATGTATCTATCATTTCGCTATGGTAAACAGAAAAGGTATTATAAAAACAAAACACACACAAAAAACCCAAAAACTCCCAGGTACCCATCACCAGCTTCAATAGTTATGCCTTTCCTCTTGTTTCATCTCCACTTTACATACTCATCACTTGAGAATTACTTTTAGTTCTTTTATTTATTTTTATTGTTTGAGACAGAGTCTCGTTCTGTTGCCCAGGCCAGAGTGTAATGGTGCTATCTCGGCTCACTGAAACCTCTGCCTCCTGGGCTCCAGTGAGTCTCCTGTCTCAGCCTCCTGAGTACCTACGCTCCCACTACCACACAGGGCTAATTTTTTTATTTTTGGTAGGGCCGGGGTTTCATCATGTTGCCCAGGCTGGTCTCGCCTCCTAGATTCAAGTGATTCTCCTGTCTCAGCCTCCTGAGTAGCTGGACCACAGGCATGTTCCACCACACCTGGCTAATTTTCTGTATTTTTTAGACCTCAAGTGATCTACCCACTCCAGCCTCCCAAAGTGCTGGGATTACAGGCACAAGCCACCGTGTTCAGCCACAAGTAAGTTAAACTTCTGATTACCTTTATTTACTGATTCGTTATTGATATTTTGGAAATCATTTGCTTTTTTCTTTGTTGTTTAAATTTTTGTTACTAATAAATATGCCATTATCTTGATTTTACTACTTTAAGAATATCAACATTTATTCTTTAAAACAATAATCTTAAAATTCTCTTTATTTTTATTTATTTATTTATTTTTGAGATAGAGTTTTGCTCTTGTTGCCCAGGCTGGAATGCAATGGTGCAATCTCGACTTACTGCAAACTCTACCTCCCGGGTTCAAGCGATTCTCCTGCCTCAGCCTCCCGAGTAGCTGGGATTACAGGTGCCTGCCACTACTCCTGCTAATTTTTTTGCATTTTTAGTAGAAGTGGGGTTTCACCATGGTGGCCAGGCTGGTCTCGAACTCCTGACCATTAAAAAGGAAGAATGGACCTTGGAAAGTCTTAAAAGGTAGAAGAAACATTTACGAGGCTTAGAAGGGTACATGTAAGATGTTCTGAGGAATTTAGTGGAAGATTTGTAAACTTATTTGGTAAGCTGCTGTTTTGTTTTCATTGTTTTTAATGTTATTACAGTTATACATAGTTTTAAAAACTCAGATAGTGCTATAAGATTTGGAACAAAAACCAGCATTCCGCTGACCTTTGAGGTATCCTCCTTAGAAGCAACTCATTTTAGTGGTTTCTCTCAATATTTACCCACAATTTCTTTTACAAAATGCCTTATTATTTTGCTTTTAATTTAAAAAATTTTTTTTGTAGAGACGGGGTTTTGCCATTTTGGCCAGGCTGGTCTTGAACTCCTGGGCTAAAGTGATCCTCCCACCTCAGCCTCCCAAAGCACTGGGATTACAGGCATGAGCCACCAGGCCTGGCCACTTATAATTTTTGGATCATCTATCACTGTATGCTAACCTAGATTGTTTGGTAGACTTTCACTTCTCTTTCCCCCTCCCAATACCATAATTTGTACTTATATCGAAATTTTTGGTTCTATCAGTATATATTGTTTACGTGATTATCACTATATTGTCTGACACAGAGCCCAGAATGATCTGTTCTAACAAGATTCTGTAGAGTGAATCAAGTCACAAGCGATCAGTACATAGAAAATGACAGTAACACAACACCAAGTTGCACGGTCCAGGCATCATTTTCCCCAGCATGTTAAAAGTGCTCACGCCTGGTATCCCAGCACTTTGGGAGGCTGAGGCGGGTGGATCATTCGAGGTCAGGAGTTCGAGATCCACCTGGCCAACGTGGCGAAACCCCGTGTCTACTAAAAACACAAAAATTAGGCGGGTGTGGTGGCCAGCACCTGTAATCCTAGCTACTCAGGAGGCTGAAGCCGGAGAATTGCTTGAACCCAGGACGCAAGCCGAGATCGTGCCACTGCACTCCAGCCTGGGTGAAAAGCAAGACTCCATCTCGGAAAAAAAAGAAAAAAGAAAAGAAAATTCAATGTCTTTTTTTTTTTGAGACGGAGTCTTGCTCTGTTGCCCAGGCTGGAGTGCAGTGGCGCAATCTCAGTTCACTGCAAGCTCCACCTCCCGGGTTCACGCCATTCTCCTGTCTCAGCCTCCCAAGTAGCTGGGACTACAGGTGCCCACCACCACGCCTGGCTAGTTTTTTTTCCCTGTATTTTTAGTAGAGACGGGGTTTCACCATGTTAGCCAGGATGGTCTTGATCTCCTGGACCTCATGATCCGCTTGTCTCGGCCTCCCAGAGTGCTGGGATTACAGGCCTGAGCCATGGCGCCCAACCAACAAGTCTTTAAACTCTGCCAGTAGTTTTACTAGAAATATCATTGCTTTCATCATCTGGTAACAAGGTTACATGGATTTTGAGTGGTCTGCCCCATTCCTGTCCTATAACCTCTGGTACTTTTTAGAAATACTTTTTATTGGAGCATCATTATACATCATAAAGTACATAAAGTACATAAAGTTCAGTGAATTTCTATGAGCTGAACACAAGTGTGCACCAGTAGCCGGATCAAGAAACAGAGCAATAAGGCCAGGCGCGGTGGCTCATGCCTGTAATTCCAGCACTGTGGGAGGCCAAAGCAGGTGGAGCACTTGAGGTCAGGATTTCAAGACTAGCCTGGTCAGCATGGTGAAATCCCATTTCTTTTCAAACACGTGGTAGCACACGCCTATAGTCCCATGGTGAAACCCCATCTCTTCTCAAATACGTGGTGGCACACGCCTGTAGTCCCAACTACTTGGGAGGCTGAGGCAGAGAATTGCTTGAACCCGGGAGGCAGAGGTTATAGTGAGCTGAGATCACGCTATTGCACTCCAGCCTGGGTGACAGAGCACAACTCTGTCTCCAAAAAAAAAAAAAAAAAAAAAACCTTAAGAAAAGAAACGTAACAATACCAGCAGCACCTCAGAGGCACCTAACCCCCATGCCCTTCTTCTGGTTACCCCTCCTCCCCCAGAATAACCACTCTCTGGGGTCTTTCTAAAAAATATTATATTAACATCATAATATACCAAACAATACTGTAAATGTAAAATGAAATAAGCATACAAAAATAAAATACATTTAATAATATATTTTTAAAAATTATTTTTTACAAGGCACATACCCTTATAGCCACACCCACATCGAGAAACAGAACTTTGGCAGGGCATGGTGGCTCATGCCTCTAATCCAGCACTTCGGGAGGCCAAGGTGGGAGAACTGCTTGAGCCCAGGAGTTCAAGATCAGCCTGGGCAACATAATGAGACTCCGTCCCTACCTAAAAAAAGAAGAAAGAAAAAAAAAAATTGCTGGGCGTGATGGCACATGCCTGCAGTCCCAGTTACTCAGAAGGCTGACCACTTGAGCCCAGGAGTTTCAGGAGGCAAGCAGTGAGCTATGATTGTGCCACCATACTGCAGCCTGGGTGACAGAGTGAGAGCCTGTCTTAAAAAAAAAAAAAGAAAGAAAATAAATAGAACTTTGCTAGCCCCTCTCTGTGCCCCAATGCAATCAAACACCTCTTCTTTCCTCTAAAAGCACTATCCCAACTTTTACCCTTGAGTTTCTCTAAGGATTTATGACAAGTGAGCATTCCTAGACACTATGTATAGTTTAATCCCCACTCTCATTCTCTTTTACTTGGTATGTTGTTTAGGACTCTCTTAAGCTATACGTTCCTTGCCCTAGTATTTTAGGGCTCAATTCTGTAGAAAATAAATTTTCCAGGGACATGTTATACTGTCCATCACAAAAATATCTATAATTGTCATCATATTTCCTTTTGAGCACAAATTGCTTTTCATGGAGTTACGAATTTATATTTTGTTTGCTTAGTTTTCTATGCCACTATTACTGGTTTTCTGAATCCCTTCTGAGCAATACTTTAAACAGGATCAGTCATGTGAAGAAATCTATGATTTTCATCTTTCTCTGAAGACATCTCTGTTGAAGCCCTCGCCTTCCTGGTGCTCTCTGGATGACATGGTTTGGACTGGCTACTCACTAGGCCTGCTGCAGCTGTCGTCCTAAGACTTCCAATCTCTTCCATATAATGGAAGAAATATAAGAATCTTCCATTTCTTATATTTGGTGTCTCCCATTTCTCCTTGGTTTACTTTACTTGGTGGCACAATCCTCTAATAGCTTCTTTCCTTGAGAAAATACACACAGGAGGTCAAATTTCTGAGATGCTGGACATGTCTTTCTTCTGCTATCATAATTGGTTGATAGTTTGGGTATATAATTATACATTAAAAATAAGTTTCTGGCTAGGTGTGATGGCTCATGACTGTTATTACAGAACTTTGGGAGGCTCAGGATTGCTTGAGGACAGGAGTTCAAGACCAGCCTGGGCAACATGGTGAGACCCCATCTCTACAAAACATTAAAATATTAGCTAGGTGTGGTGGCACACACCTGTAGCCCCAGCTACTCGGGTAGCTGGGGTGGGATGACTGAGTCCAGCAGTTCGAGGCCACAGTGAACAAGGATCACATTGCTCCATTCTGGCTTGGGTGACAGAGCGAGATCCTGTCACAAAAACATAAAAACTAAAAAAAGTAATGACAATTTTCCCTCAGAATGTTTTAAAGACACATTTCTTTAGTGTCATGATCAGACTATTACATCTGGCAATCAACAGCATGGGTGCAAAAAAAGTCTACATTACAATTCTTTGTTGGATTGTTTTAGTTTCCAGAGAACAGAAACTAAAATACCCTGTTATACAATTACAGCCCAAAGATAGCCCTCAAGTCTTTTGCCCATACACATGAGTATTGTCTGAAGCATATCCCTGAAGCAGTTAGGCCCCCACCACTGTGCCTGGTTGAGTTCGCAAATCTGTTGTAACCTGCGGCTTCCCTGTCGCTGCTCTGGCTAAACCTTATTTCTCTTGCTAAGCCTTGTTTCCTGCAGTAATTAATGCCCTCTGCCTCTGCCATAGCTACTGCTGCTACTGCAACCACCACAGCCACCTTGGTTTCAGGGTTTGGCAAACTATTGGCTTCTACCACCATAGGGGCCAGAGCTTCCGCCTCCAAAGTTTTTTCTCTTTATGGGTCCAAAATTTGAAGACTGACTCTTGTAACTGCCAAAATCACTGTCACTTCCACCACATCCAAAATTGCTTCCATTATTACCAAATCCATGACAGTCATCCCCACTGCCACCATATCCACCACCATCATTGCTGTTACCAAAGCCATCATGACCAAACTTGTCACTCCCACCAAATCACTTCCACGACCACCACCAGTTTCTAGGACCCCTTTGACTTCTTTGGCTGGATAAGCCACCAGCCATGTCTTGCTGCAACCTGGGCTTTCCTTACTTCACAGCCGTGGCCATTTACAGGATAATATTTCTGAATGACATTCTTATCCACGGAGTCATGGTCATCAAAGGTTATAAAAGCAAAGACCCTTTTCTTGCTACTGCCTCAGTCAGTCGTGATTTCAATCACTTCAATTTTCCTATCCTGTTCAAGGATAGGAAATATCTTTTCCACAGTCACATAGGCACCCGGTCTTTGAGAATCTTCAGACAGCTCTCTGAGGTTCCACAGCTCTTCTATCCACCTGGTATGGCCTTGATTCATGGCTACATCTATCTCCTCCACAGTGGCAGATGACCAATCCAAAGCCCCCGGAATGCTTGAAGTCTGGGTCTCAGGACCACACAGTCATGAGCATGGTTCAGAAGGGCTCCCCAGACCCAGCTGTTTCAAGGCTTCCGCAGCTTCAGGCTCTTTAGGAGACTGGTTTAGACATGCCCGCAGTGGGAAGAGATGCTTGAACAATGCTTCCTCGGCAGCATTGAAGGCCACAAATCCCTCGACATTTTTAAAGATACTCTTCCACCATCCTGCTTTCAGAGTTGGTTTTTGAAAAATCTGATGCTATTCTGAGCTTTGAATGTGACCTGTTTCTGCTCTAAGAATCTTCTTTTTAATCTGGGTATTCTCGAATTTCACAAAGGATGTGCCTTGTTGTGGGAGTTGAGTGTTGGGGTTCTTTCAATGCAGAAATTCACATTCTTCAATATTAGGAAATGTTCATACATTTCTTAGCCAAATGTTGGCCCTCTAATTTTCTTTGATCTTTTCTTCTATTTTCCTTCTTGTTCCTTTTACTCCATTTGTAGGAGATTAGCATGATATACTCTCCCAAACCTGTTAAATTCATTTATTAAACTTATTGCTAACACATGTTTAATTTTGTGTGTTCTCTCTTAGTCTCTGATTATTCCTTTTACATAAATAGCATCTTGCTTTAAGGATATCACTTTGTTTTTTTTTTTTTTTGGAGATGGAGTCTCACTCTGTTGCACAGTGGTGTGATCTCTGCTCACTGAAACCTCCGCTCCCGGGTTCAAGCGATTCTCCTGCCTCATCCTCCCAAGTAGCTGGGATTACTGGCACCTACCACCGCGCCTGGCTAATTTTTATATTTTCAGTAGAGACGGGCTTTCACCACGTTGGCAAGGATGGTCTCGAACTCCTGACCTCAAATGATCCACTCACCTTAGCCTCCCAATGTGCTGGGATTATAGACATGAGCCACTGCACCCGGTCAAGGATATCACTTTTTCTTAGATCTAAGGAGATCAAATGATTTATGTTTAAGTTTATTTCTGGCTACTTCAATTTTTGGTTGCTCTGAGTTCCTTGGACATACATCCATATGCGTCTGTCTCTCATACTAGAGACTTCTCAAATGTTTGAGGACCATTAATTGTCTATTCATTTGTAAGACCAAGGCATTAAAAATCTGAGTGTCCTATTCACAATAGCAAAGACTTGGAATCAACCCAAATGTCCATCTGTGACAGACTGGATTAAGAAAATGTGGCACATATACACCATGGAATACTATGCAGCCATAAAAAAGGATGAGTTTGCGTCCTTTGTAGGGACATGGATGCAGCTGGAAACCATCATTCTCAGCAAACTATCACAAGAACAGAAAACCAAACACCGCATGTTCTCACTCATAGGTGGGAACTGAACAATGAGATCACTTGGACTCGGGAAGGGGAACATCACGCACTGGGGCCTATCATGGGGAGGGGGGAGTGGGGAGGAGGGAGGGATTGCATTGGGGAGTTATACATGATATAAATGATGAATTGATGGGTGCTGACGAGTTGATGGGTGCAGCACACCAACATGGCA
>NW_016807525.1:408853-426391 GCF_001698545.2 Rhinopithecus bieti | reverse complement strand
GGGGAGGGGGGAGGAGGGAGGGATTGCATTGGGGAGTTATACATGATATAAATGATGAATTGATGGGTGCTGACGAGTTGATGGGTGCAGCACACCAACATGGCATAAGTATACATATGTAACAAATCTGCACGTTATGCACATGTACCCTAGAACTTAAAGTATAATAAAAAAAAAAAAAAAATCTGAGTGTCAGCCAGGCACAGCCAGGCACATTACACGCCTGTAATGCCAGCACTTTGGGAGGCTGAGGTTGGAGGGATTGCTTGAACCCAGGAGTCTGAGACCAGCCTGAGCAATATGGCGAAACCCTGCCTCTACTAAAAACAAACAAAAAAACAAAAAAACGCCAAAAAAATATTAGCTGGATGTGGTGGCACACACCTGTAGTCCTAGCTACTAGGGAGGCTGAGGTGGGAGGATCAGTTAAGCCCAGAAGTCAAGGCTGCAGTGAGTTATATTTGTGCTACTGCATTCCAGCCTGGCAGAATGAGATACTATCATACTATCTCAAAAACAAAACAAAACAAAACAAATCTGGATGCCAATTCCAGTGCTGGATAAAATATAATATGCCCACTACAAGCTGTTCTTCCTGACGGATTACAATTAAAAATTGGACAACACAAAAAGCAACTGAGGATTCTGAAAAGGAAAAATAGCTGGTTGATAGAGGGGAGGAATAAAAACTGGAAGATGAATTAGTACATTGGAGTTTCTTGGGTTCTTTTCCCCTCTTCTTTGCAGAATTGCCTGAGGGGTAAGGTGTGGGAGGGGTCAGACAGCAAACAAACAAACAAACACAAAAAAGCCCACAAAACTTTCTGGCCAGAGGATGAGGACAAGAGATCCATGTGGGCTGGAGAGCATGATGATAGCGTACTTTCACATTCATTCTTTTTTCCCTCTTGGCCTTGCCTAAAGGTTGGCCAGCAGTCCAGGCACCTCAAAGCCTGAGAAAAGCCTGTCTCCTTCCCTGAAAGAAATGAGAGAAGGGGTCTCTGTGGCCGTAAGCATGTAAAAGGAATCCTGTTGTTTATTCTCTTTTCTTTGACTGCCTCACTCTTCGAGTGCCAGTCACATGGAACTGTGTGACAGTGAAGGAGGTTAAAACTGTCTGAGAGAAACCCATCTTTCTAGCAAGAGAAATGGAAAGGGGTGCCTGGGAGCCAGAAACAGGGAAGAAAATCCCAGCAAGGACCAGAGAAGGGAATCCCTTAATTCTGTGTAGGAACCATCACAAGTCCCAGACTCACCCAAGTGGCACATGCATGGAATAGACCCCAAAGGCATAGCAAAGTCTCTCAGAAATAAACTACGATATAAACCATCACTCAAATTGCAGACAAATCACTGAGAGGCGCACATGAGGGCAAACTCAAATAGCATAGCAAACGCTTTTAAAATAAAACTGGCATTGAACCCATCACCCACAGAAGGAGAGACAGAGCTTGTGGAACTGGATTGCCTATTAAAGCAAAATCATCATTCTCCAAATGTTAACAGCACCCAGACTCTTACAACACAATCTTCAAAATACATTAGTGATGCACTCCAAGATTATATGACATACAAAGAACCAGAAGAATGTTACCAATTCTCAAGAGAAACAAACGATGATGAACAGATGTCAACCCTGAGATGACACAGATGCTGGAATTATCAGAATAAGATTTAAAACAGTTGTTACATCTATGTTCCACAAGTGAAAGTAAAGAGAAATGACTGGGAGGAAGGAAGTTCTCAGCAGAGAAAAAGTAACCATTTAAAGAAAAAAAAAAAGTCCGGGCGCGGTGGCTCACGCCTGTAATTCCAGCACTTTGGGAGGCCGAGACAGGCGGATCACAAGGTCAGGAGATCAATACCATCCTGGCTAACACGGTGAAACCCTGTCTCTATTGAAAATACAAAAAATTAGCTGGGCGTGGTGGTGAACGCCTGCAGTCCCAGGTACTCGAGAGGCTGAGGCAGGAGAATGGCGTGAACCCGGGAGGCGGAGGTTGCAGTGAGCCGAGATTATGCCACTGCACTCCAGCCTGGGCAACAGAGCAAGACTCCATCTCAAAAAAAAAAGGGGGGGGGGAACTATAGAACTAAATAATATAAGATCTGAAATTAAAAATCCACTAGATGAGGTCAATAGCAGAATGGAGATACTAAAGGGAAGATTCAGTGAGTTGAAAAATGAACAGAAATTATCCAATTTGAACAACAGAGAGGAAAAACATATTAAAAAAAAACAATGGAGACTTAAAGAACAATCTTAAATATCAATCTGAAATACAGGACAATATTTTGGTAGTGTCCTATATTTAACAATCTTAAATATAGGGTAGTATCAAAAGATCTAATATTTATTTCATTGGACTTCTGGAAGGAGAAAGAAAGATTGGTGCACAAAACTGCATGAAAAAATAGTGGCTAACAACTTCCCAAATTTAGCCAAATATAAAAATTTATAGATTCAAAAACTCAGTGAACATTAGAGTTGATTGAACTCAAAGAATGCCACATCCAGACACATCATAACCAAACTACTAAAAAACAAAGACAGAAAAGCTCTTGAAAGCATCTAGAGAAAAATGACACATTATATAAGCAGACAAGAATTCAAATGCCTACCAATTTTGTATCAGAAACCATGGAGGGGGCCGGGTGCAGTGGCTCATGCCTGTAATCCCAGCACTTTGGGAGGCCGAGGCAGGTGGATCACGAGGTCAGGAGATCGAAGACCATCCTGGCCAACATGGTGAAAACCTGTCTTTACTAAAAATACAAAAAGTAGATGAGTGTGGTGGCACGCGCCTGTAATTCCAGCTACTCGGGAGACTGAAGCAGGAGAATCGCTTGAACTTGGGAGATGGAGGTTGCAGTGAGCCAAGATCACGCCACTGCACTCCAGCCTGGTGACAGACCAAGACTCCGTCTCAAAAAAAAAAAAAGAAACCATGGAGGCCAAAATCTTTAAAGTACTGAAAAGAACTGTCAACTGAGAATTCTACATCCCTCAAGATCTCTTTGAGGGATCAAGAATACTCAGACACTTCCAGAAGCAAGAAAATAAAGAGAACTTACTACCAGCAGACTGGCACTATGAGAAATGCTGAAGGAAGTTCTTCACATTGAAAGAAAATGACACCAGAGGGAAATATGAAATTTCAGAAATGAAGAAAAACAGAAATGGTAAATATCTGGGTAAATACAATGGACTTTTTTCTTTTCTTTTTTTGAGACGGAATCTCACACTGTCGCCCAGGCTGGAGTGCAGTGGCGCCATCTCCACTCACTGCAACCTCCACCTCTCGGGTTCAAGTGATTCTCTTGCCTCAGCCTCCTGAGTGGCTGAGATTACAGGTGCCCGCCACCATGCCCGGCTAATTTTTTGTATTTTTAGTAGAGATGGGGTTTCACTATGTTGGCAAGGCTGGTCTTGAACTCCTGACCTCGTGATCTGCCCGCCTCAGCCTCCTAAAGTGCTGGGACCACAGGCATGAGCCGCTGAGCCTGACCTAGACTTTTTTTTAGTATCTAAAGTGCTTTAAGATTGTTCAGCCTTTAAAACGAGGGAAATTCTGTCACTGGTGACGTGGATGGAATTGGAGAACATTATGCTGAGTGAAATAAGCCCAGCACAGAAAGACAAATACTGCATGTTTTCACTTACATGTGGAAACTAAGACAATTGAACTCATAGAAGCAGAGAGTAGAACAGTGGTTACAGAGGCTGGGGGAGTGGGAGGAATTAAGAATGGTGGTCAAAGGATACAAAAATCTCAGACAGGAGGAATAAGCTTTATTTTGAGATCTATTGCACAGCATAGTGAACACAGTAAATAATAGTGTGTTCTGCATTTCAAAGCTGCCAAGAGAATAAATTTGGAATGTTCTCAACCACAAAAAACAAGTATTTGAAGTGATGGATATGTTAACTAGTTTGATTTAATTATTCCATATTATACTGGTAAATTATAACATCATGTTGTACTCCATAAATATATACAATTATTGACTGTCAATTTACAATAAAATGATTTTTTTTAAAGAAATGGGGGTCTCACTATGTTGCCCAGGCTGGTCTTGAACTTCTGGCCTCAAGTGATCCTCTCACCTCAGCCTCTCAAAGTGCTGGGATTACAGGCATGAGACACCACACCCAGCTAATTTACATTAAAATTTTTAGAAAACTGACTAAAGATGTATCAAAAGATTTTTTTCAATGTAAAAACTTAAGATTGTTGGAAGCAAATGTAACATTGTGGAGTGGGGTTTTCAATATATGTAGATATAACACAAATGACAATTATAAGGCGGGGGAGGATTAAGGAATCTTTATATTAACAGTTGTAAGATTTCTATATTCTCCTTAAAGTTGTTAAATATAAAATCTGACTAGAATATGCAAGGCTATGTGTGCATACTGTAATCTCTAGAGCTACCACCTAAGAATTCACAGAGATAAAAGTAAAAAGTCAATAGATAAAATACTAAAAACTACCAATATCTAAGAGGCATGAAATGGGGGAAAGGACAAACCAAAATAAAGAGGTTGACCTAAATCTAAACATACTAACAATTATATTAAAAGTAAATGGTCTGAATATACCAATAAAAGACAGACACTGTCAAACTGAACTAAAAAGCAAAAAAGACCCAAGTATATGCTATTTACAAAAAACCCACTTTAAATATTATAACATAGGTTAAGAGTAAAAAAATGAAACAAGTTACATCATACAAACACTAATCAAAATAAATCCAGAAAATGGTTAAAATGTAAATTTTATTTTATCTTATTTTATTTATTTATTTTTTTGAGATGGAGTCTCGCTCTGTTGCCCAGACTGGAGTGCAGTGGTGCGACCTCGGCTCACTGCAAGCTCCGCCTCCCGGGTTCACACCATTCTCCTGCCTCAGTCTCCAGAGTAGCTGGGACTATAGGTGCCCGCCACCACACCCGGCTAATTTTTTGTATTTTTAGTAGAGACGGGGTTTCACCGTGTTAACCAGGATGGTCTCGATCTCCTGACCTCGTGATCCACCTGCCTCGGCCTCCCAAAGTGCTGGGATTACAGGCATGAGCCACCACGCCCGGACGTAAATTTTATTTTGTATAAATTTTGCACAAGAAAAAAAAGGAACCGTGGTTGTATTAATACCAAAAACTGTAGTCTCCAGAACAAGGGAACTTACCAGGGAAGAAAGAGACACATAACGGTAAAAGGATCAATTAACCAAAAGGACAAAACAATCCTAAATATACAAGCATCTAATAAGAGAACTCCCAAATAAATGAAACAAAAACTAACAAAACTGAAAGAAAGAATAAATCCACAATTATGCTTAAAGACTTCAATCTCTCTCAGTAATGGACAGAACAGGTGGGCAGAAGATCAGAAAGGATACAGAAGGCCTGAAGAGAGCCACCAATCAGCCTGACACCTGACATTTACAGAATATTCTGCCCAACCAACAACAGCAGATGCTTTTTTTTTTTTGAGACGGAGTCTCATTCTGCTGCCCAAGCTGGAGTGCAATGGTGCAATCTCAGCTCACTGCAACCTCCACCCCCCGGGTTCAAGCGATTCTCCTGCCTCAGCCTCCTGAGTAGCTGGGATTACAGGTGCCTGCCACTGTGCCTGGCTAATTTTTGCTATTTTTAGTAGATACGGGGTTTCATCATCTTGGTCAGGCTAGTCTTGAACTCCTGACTTCGTGATCCACCCTTCTTGGCCTCCCAAAGTGCTGGGATTACAGGCGTGAGCCACTATGCCCAGCTGTACACACATTCTTTACAAATACACATGGAAGTTTCAACAAGATAGACCACATTGTAAACAAAACATAAACATATCATAAACAAACTTCAAGTTTAAAATAACTGAAATCGTATAAAGTGTGTCCTCTGACCATAATGGAATTAAACTAGAACTCATACAGAAAGATACCTGTAAAATGTTCAACTCTTTGGAAATTGAATAGACTTCTAAAAAAAAATTCATGGATCAAAGAGGAAGTATCAAGGAAATAATAAATTTTGAACTGAATAAAAATATAACAAATTAAAATTGGTGTTACATAGCTAAAGTAGTGCTGAGAGAGAAATTTATAGCTTATATTAGAAAAGAAGGTCTGAAATTATTACTCTAAGCTACCACCTTAAAAAACTACAAAAAGAACAGGCCAGGTGTAGTGGCTCACCCTGTAATCTCAGCACTCTGGGAGGCCAAGGTGGATGTATCACTTGAGCTCAAGGAGTTTGAGACCAGCCTGGCCAACATGTGAAACCCCGTCTCTACCAAAAATACAAAAATTAGCTGGAGGTGGTGGCGGGTGCCTGTAATATCAGCTGGTTGGGAGGCTGAGGCAGGAGAATTGCTGGAACCCGGGAGGCAGAGATTGCCATGAGCTGTGTTCGTGCCACTGCACTCCAGCCTGGGCGACAGCGTGATACCCTGACTAAAAACAACAACAAAACCCAAAGAACAATTTAGATCTAAAGCAAGCAGAAGGAAGGAAAACAAAACAAAACTTAGAGCAGAAATAAATGAAATTTAAAACAGAAAAACAATAGAGAAAATAAATGAAACCAAAAGCTGGTTCTTTGAAATGATCAAGAAAATCAATAAACGGGCTGGGCATGGTGGCTCATGCCTGTGATTCCAACTCTTTATGAGGCTGAGGCCAGGGGATCACCTGAGGTCAGGAGTTTGAGACCAGCCTGACCAACATGGTGAAACCCTGTCTCTACTAAAAATATAAAAATTAGCCGGGCATGGTGGTGGGTGTCTGTAATCTCAGCTACGTTTACAGTAGCTTTATTTATAATTGTCCCACACGTAAGCAACACAACTGTCCGAACTTCAATGGGTGAATGGATGAATACACTGGTACATACCATGGACTGTCACTCAGCAATAAAAAGGAATTGTTTCATGTACTGATAAATGAAACAACATGGATAAATCTCAAATACATTATAAGTGAACAAAGCCAGACTCAAAGGCTAGACACTACAAAATTCCACTTAAGTGATATTCTGGAAAAGATAAAACTCTTGAGGGTAGAGAATAAATGCATGCCAGGAGTTAGGGATGGGGAAAGGTTGACTACAAAAGGGAATTGTTCTACAGGAGCCCATGCCTATAATCCCAGCTAACAGGGAAGCTGAGGTGAGAAAATCGCTTGATCCCAGGAGTTCAAGACCAGCCTGGGTATTACGGTGAGACCTCATTACCCCATTTGAAAAAAAAAAAAAAAAAAAAAAGGTAGTGGGAGGGATTGTTCTGATGTTGGTGGTAATAGTGGCTACATGACTATACACATTTCTCTAAACGCAACAAATTATAAACCAAATAGTGAATATTACTGTATAGAAGCTTAAATTTTTTTTCCCATTAAAAAAAAATTCAATAGCTCTTGGGGCATGTAGAAAATCACCTATATGTGGCAGTCTACTTTCAATTCTAAGTGCCTTAGTATAGGTTTAAACAGGCTACACAGAAATAGAGATAAAGAAGCAGAGAGTACTGAGTCATCACTGCCCCCTCCTTCTTCCTGCCTTCCCTTTCACTCAGTGGCCAGGTGCCTACTGGTTGGTGTCCTTTAACTACCCTCTCCCCATCTCACCAAAGAATTCAGTTTAGGCTATTTTGCAATATAAATAATTGTACCCTTTCTTATCAGCTAAGTGCAGCCACTAGGGCCGTAAGACAAATGTTTGGAGAGTTCTGAGACAGTTGCAATGCATAGTGGGCTGCAATAAAATGCAGCAGAAAGATCCTAAAGAACATACTTGAAATCTTAATCCAACTACCAATACGTGACGTCTGGGAAGATTGTAACCCCGTAGTACTCAGCAACTGGAGGAGGGACCTGCGCACTAGGGGATAAATGGCTTGTGACTGCTGGGTGTGCCTGCCCACCAGACACCTTATCTTGCAAGGCTGTCATTCAAAGTCTCACTTTTCGCTGTTCTCCTGGTCTCTGAGTCCATTCTTTGGGTTTGGACAGGTAAGTTTGTTTCTCACAGGTACAAGAGGTTATTGGTTAACATGGATGAATTATACAATATATAAAATCCCAGAATTCACTATATATAGTGAATCCATATCCATCCTACATATAGTGAATTCTGGGATTTTAGTACACTTGTCATCCAATTAGTGTACACTGTACCCATTATGGGTTTCCCCCCCCTTTTTTGAGACACGGTTTCACTCTTGTTGCCCAGGCTGGAATGCAGTGACACGATCTTGGCTCACTGCAACCTTTGTCTTCTGGGTTCAAATGATTATCTTGCCTCAGCCTCCCGAGTAGCTGGGACTACAGGAACCCACCACCACACCCAGCAAATTTTTGTATTTTTAGTAGAGACGGGGTTTCACCATATTGGCCAGGCTGGTCTCAAACTCCTGGCCTCAAGTGATCCACCCTTCTCAGCCTCCGAAGATGCAAGGATTACAGGCATGAGCTACTGTGCCCGGCCACACAATATGTTTATTATCCCTCACCTTTCTTCCAACCTCCCACTTTTGAATCTTCACAGTATAGTATATCACTCTGCCTTTGAGTACTCATAGCTTAGCTCCCACTTATAAGTGAGAACATATTGTTTTTGGTTTTCCGAGTTACTTCACTAAGGATAATGGCCTCCAGCTCCATCCAGGATGCTTCAAAAGACATTACTTAGGGCCGGGCGCGGTGGCTCAAGCCTGTAATCCCAGCACTTTGGGAGGCCGAGAAGGGCGGATCACGAGGTCAGGAGATCGAGACCATCCTGGCTAACACGGTGAAACCCTGTCTCTACTAAAATACAAAACTAGCCGGGCGAGGTGGTGGGCGCCTGTAGTCCCAGCTACTCGGGAGGCTGAGGCAGGAGAATGGCGTAAACCCGGGAGGCGGAGCTTGCAGTGAGCTGAGATCCGGCCACTGCACTCCAATCCGGACGACAGAGCGAGACTCCGCCTCAAAAAAAAAAAAAAAAAAGACATTACTTGGTTTCTTTTTATGGCTGAGTAGTATTCCATGATGTGTATATATACCACATTTTCTTTATTCGCTCATTGGTCCAATGGGCACTTAGGCTGGTGCCATGTCTTTGCAATTGTGAATTGTGCTGCTATAAACATGCATGTGCAGGTGTCTTTTCATAGAATGACTTCTTTTCCTCTGGGTAGACACCCGGGAGTGGGACTACTAGATCAAATGGTAGTTCTACTTTTAGTTTTTTAAGGAATCTCAATCCTGTTTTCCAAAGAGGTTGTATTAATTTACATTTTAACCAGCAGTGTGTGTTTCCTTGAAGCTTAAAAAATAATTTTAAAAATTAATTAGGCTGGGCACAGTGGCTCATGCCTGTAATTCCAGCACTTTGGGAGGGTGAGGCAGGCAGATCACAAGGTCAGGAGTTTAAGACCAGCCTGGCCAATATGGTGAAACCCCAACTCTACTAAATAAATACAAAAATTANAAAAAAAAAAAAAAAAAGACATTACTTGGTTTCTTTTTATGGCTGAGTAGTATTCCATGATGTGTATATATACCACATTTTCTTTATTCGCTCATTGGTCCAATGGGCACTTAGGCTGGTGCCATGTCTTTGCAATTGTGAATTGTGCTGCTATAAACATGCATGTGCAGGTGTCTTTTCATAGAATGACTTCTTTTCCTCTGGGTAGACACCCGGGAGTGGGACTACTAGATCAAATGGTAGTTCTACTTTTAGTTTTTTAAGGAATCTCCATCCTGTTTTCCAAAGAGGTTGTATTAATTTACATTTTAACCAGCAGTGTGTGTTTCCTTGAAGCTTAAAAAATAATTTTAAAATTAATTAGGCTGGGCACAGTGGCTCATGCCTGTAATTCCAGCACTTTGGGAGGGTGAGGCAGGCAGATCACAAGGTCAGGAGTTTAAGACCAGCCTGGCCAATATAGTGAAACCCCATCTCTACTAAAAATACAAAAATCAGCTGGGCGTGGTAGCGGGTGCCTGTAGTTGCAGCTACCCTGGAGGCAGAGGCAGGATAATCGCTTGAACACAGGAGGTGGAGGATGCAGCGAGCCAAGATCGCGCCACTTCACCCCAGCTTGGGCGACAGAGTGAGACTCTGTCTCAAAAAAAAAAAAAAAAAAAAAAAAAATTAATTAAAATTTAAAGGCAGAATAGAATTCTCGTTGGGTGTGGCTTTGTCAACACCCAATATATGTTACCATAGGTGAATAATTACATATGTTACCATAGGTGAATAATTAAACAGAGAGTTAATTATATCATTAGTGGTCCCCAAAGGTCAATATCTGTACATATTTTTTTCTAGAAAAAATGTTTCTTTCGGAAAAATCATTTCCACCAGCCTCCTACTTCTGGGGTACAGATGGGAATGAAGATGCTTGGCTGCCAGTGTTCTTGCACTCTGCCTATTTTCTCATTCTTCTCGTCCTATGGTTTTATACAATTTATTGTATTCCTTTACTCTCATCTCCTTGGGGTTTCCTAAGGGTATAGAAATAAGCATGTGCACTAAATCCATTATATTTATCTGGAAATCTAAAATACACTTACTCAAATTTTATTAAATACCTATATAACAAGCAATAGGTGTTAGAAGCAGTAAAGGCTTTGAAGTTTTGCACTAACCTAACATATAATCTCAAAGCCCTTACTGCTTCCAACACTTATTGCTTGTGACTGAATAACAGTCCCTACCCTCAAGAAGCTTAAAGAACAGGGAGAAACATCATACTCTGAAACATAATATAATGTACTAAATACTGCAAAGCACCTACGGACTCAAATGAAGAAGCTGAATTTTGCCTGAGGGGGTTAACAGTCACTGTGGCATTGGCATACAGCACAGATTGAAGGGGTCAGAACTGGCAAGAGTGAGACTAACTCAGAGACAGTAACAGTTTAGAGCACTGAAGATGGATTTGAAGATTGAAGAGTTAAGACTGACAGGATCTGATAACTTCTGAATCGAGGAAGAATGACTGACTCCCGGGTTTCCAGGATGACTGAGTAGATCATGAGGCCATTCATGGGACAAAGAACATAGGATGAAGAACAGATGACTGAGTTGAGTTTTGACATGTTGAGTTTTCACATACCTCCAAGTCACACAGATAACTCCGTCCAATAAGCAGCCCTAAATAAAAACCTGAAGGTTTTTAGATGGGTCTGAAATGCAGATTTAGAAGTGTGGTTCTAAACACAACAGCCATGAAGAAGAATGTTCAGGGAGAATATGAAGGAAAGGGAAGATTATGGATGGAGTACTAGGGAACACCAAAAGTTAAGTGAGGGACCAACCAGGAGGGAAAGCACCCATGAAGGTGATGGAAAACACTGGAGTCAGGGGAGAACCAGGAGAGAGAATGGTAACAGGAAGGTACAGGAGAATCTAAGGAAGAACATAATATTCTATATCAAATGCTGAGAAAAAGATTCATAGAATACAGAGTAACAAATATTTATAATCCATATAAAAAGTAAGCACTTCACCATTTGTTACCGTATCTGCAAAATTACTAGATAGACTTTCACCCAATCTGAAGACCACCTGTCACATAAAAAGTTTACCTTGAAGTGTACTGTCAAAGTCTAACAGTGATACCAGTGAGGCCCTGGAGGTTTTACTTGACCAGAGGTTGGCAAACTACAACTCATGGCCAAATCTAGCCCACTGCATGTTTTTGTAAATAAAGTTTAATCAGAACAAAGCCATTCACATTTGTATTATTCTGGCTGCTTTCAAACTATAATATTATAGAATAGTCATGTAGTTAGTTTGGGCAATGATCCTATGGCCCGTGAAGCCTAAAATATTTGCTTTCTGGTTCTTAACAGAAAAACCCGGCCAACTGCAGTATAATGTCACTATCGATAGAGTGTGCCACTCTAGGATGAAAAGGCAGCATCCAGGTTAACAGAAGGCAAAGAGGAGTTTGCTGCTAAATGGCTAATTGGCCACTAAAGGCCTCACAATGGGTGTTTAACTTGCTGCATTCAACCTGGTCCAGGGTCTAGCTTTGGGTTTTATAATCTCAAAACCTCGAAAAACCTTGGGAAGCTGCTATGCCCAGTCTCAGTAAAGCCATGTATGAAGATATGAGAACATACTGATCTCACAGTCCTTACTGGGAATCCTACCCTGGCTAGGTCACCCTCTGCTACAGGCTCTAAGTCCCAACACATTAAAACCTTAGGGTGGTACCACCTCATGCACTCCTATACTGGAAGAGGAAGCCTATGTAATCAGGGTAGAAATCCAACTACACATCCATATCTCAGAAACTAACAGAACCGATCCTGTTAGCTTCACAGCATCCCTTCTACCTGTCACTGCCGGAAGGTAAGGCTTCCTAAGTCACACTGCTCTGTACTTTCCATTAAAATCCAATTTTTCATTCCTCTCCTATCCCAAACCTCTCAGCTCTGTCCTCTGAAATCCCTACTCATTGATCGATAAGCTATTAACTTTAGAAAAATATTTCTGCCTTTTCTCTTGCAGCCCATTCAGCTGGAAACACTTTTTGGTCTTACACTCCTAATTTGTCAAGGCTAGGAAGGAAAATACCCTCCTTCCTTTACATTTTGCTGTCAGGAGTTTGCACCTCTCTCTCTCTTGCAAATCTTCCTGCTCCTTGGAGGTGTGTTTCCATATAACTACATATGCTCCAGCCACCACTCTCTGTTGCCACCTACCAACTTAATAATCACACTTACAGTCACTCCCTTACATGTTGTCATTCAAGGAAGCTGTTTCACTACTGGCTCATCAGTCTTTCTCTCCTCCCCAATTACTATCATCTTTTTTTTTTCTTTTTGAGACAGGGTCTCACTCTATCACCCAGGCTGGAGTGCAGTGGTGCAGTCACAACTCACTGCAGCCTCGACCTCCCCAGGCTCAAGTGATCCTCCTGCCTCAGCCTCCCAAGTAACTGGAACTACAGGGATGCACCACCACACCCGGCTAATTTTTGTGATTTGTGGAGAGACAGGGTCTTGCGATGTTGCCCAGGTTGGTCTTGAACGCCAGGGATCAAGTGATCCACCTGCCTTGGCCTCCCAAAGCGCCACTGTGCCCTGATCCTATCATCTTTTTAAGAGATGTCAGCCTCACACAGATGAACAAGCACATCAAGTACATCTTTAATAACTCCAACTCAGTTACCTTTCCTATGATCAAATGCTCTACTTTATCATCAGCAAAAACAGAGGGAAGAATAGGACAAAAGCAAAATTTGGAGAGGGAGAGAGATAATGGTTAAAACTTCCAAAATTGAAGAAAGACACACTAAGCCATAGATTCAAGAAATGTTGAACCCCAAGCAGGACACATAAATACTTATGCAAGCACATCACAGTAAACTTTCCAAAAACAAAAGAAAATTAACCATCTTTAAAAGCAGCCAGAGAAGCGGGGAAGAACACAGCACTCTTAAAGCAGCAAAACTAGGACTGACAGCTAACACCAACAGAAAGAAAGGAAGTCAAAAGACAGTGAACTGCCAATCCACAATTCCAGATGCATGTCCACATTTTGGCTGAAAATGAAGGTTAAAAAATTTCTTCTCCAGAAGAATAAAAACTGAATTTGTTCACACCAAAGGAAGTTCTTCAGGCAAAAGAAACATGATCTGGCCAGGAGCAGTGGCTCACGCCTGTAATCCCAGCACTTTGGGAGGCTGAGGCGGGTGGATCACCTGAGGCCAGGAGTTAAGAGTCCAGCCTGGCCTACATGGCGGAGCCCCGTCTCTAGTAAAAATACAAAAATTAGCCAGGAGTGGTGGTGCAGCACATCTGTAATCCCAGCTACTCGGGAGGCTGAGGCAAGAGAATCACTTGAACCAGGAGGCGGAGGTTGCAGTGAGCCAAGATTGTGCCATTGCACTGGCACTCCAGCCTGGGTAACAGAGCAAGACTGTCCTCTGTCTCAAAAAAAAAGAAAAAAAAGAAAAAAAAAGAAACATGATCCTAGACAGAAGCACTGCAAAGATAGAGGGGGAATAATGATTGAAAGAAGAAATATGAGGGAGACTAGATGAATACTGACTATGTCAAGCAAAACGTCTTCTGGGGTCAAAAATATGCAGAATTAAAATAAATGACAATAATGATACAAAAGGTATGCAAGTAGTAAATGAAGCCTAAATATCCAAAGGTCCACGCACTGATAGAAAAGTGATACAACTATTAATTTATATTAGACTTCAACAAACCAAGGAGGCACGGTATAACCTGCGGGGTGATGATTTAAAAGAAATGAGGTGGCTCATGCCTGTAATCGCAGCACGTTGGGAGGCTGAGGTTGGAGAATCCCCGAGGCCAGGAGTTTGAAATCAGTCTGGGCAACACAGTGAGACCTGTCTCTAAAAAAAAATTTTCTTTTTTTTTGAGAGTTTCACTCTGTCGCCCAGGCTGGAGTGCAGTGGCACCATCTCCACTCACTGCAAGCTCCGCCTCCCGGGTTCACACCATTCTCCTGCCTCAGCCTCTTGAGTAGCTGGGACTATAGGTGCCCACCACCATGCCTGGCTAGTTTTTTTGTAGTTTTAGTAGAGACGGGGTTTCACTGTGTCAGCCAGGACGGTCTTGATCTCCTGACCTAGTAATCCGCCCGCCTCGGCCTCCCAAAGTGCTGGGATTACAGGGGTGAGCCACCACGCCTGGCCTGGCCACTGTTTATATTTTTAAAAGATCACTCTGGCTGTAGTACTGAAAACAGACTATGAGGAAGAAGGATGGAAATAAAACTCAGTCCACTACTGCAATGATCCCAGCAGAGAGCATTGTAGCTTAGACCGGGATGGTCACAGTGGAGGTGGTGAGAACTGGTTGGGCCCAGGATATATTTTGAAGGTAGAGCCACCAAGACTTGCTCACAGACTGGATGTGCAGCATGAGACAAGAAAATGGTCTAAGATGACACAGAGGTTTCTAACTTCACTAGCTGGGAAGAAAAGTTGCTATTTTCTGAGTTAGGAAAGAAAAGGCTTCAGAGACCAGGAACTCAGGATCAGGAATTCAGTTTTGGATACAAGTTTGAACTACCTTTTAAGTGGAAATGTCAGAGAGGCAAATGGATATATGAATTTGCAAGTTAAGTTAGAAATAAAAATTTTGGAGTGGTTAGCATATAGCTTGGTATTTAAAGTCAAGAGACTGAATGACATCAACAAGTAACCTTTGATAAATGCATCAAACCATTAATCAATGACTAATAAACATATGACTATTAGCCATCAGAGCTGTCAAGGATGAACAGGTAGTGTAGGACTATGGGGACCTGAGCTTCTGTTGGAGTGGAACACAGCTATGCTGTTGTTTTAGTTTATTATTATTCCTATTATTTATTTATTTATTCTTTTGAGAAAGGGTCTCGCTCTGTCACCCAGGCTAGAGTGCAGTGGCGCGATAACTGCAACTTTCTTCTCCTGGATTCAAGCAATTCCCATGCCTCAGTCTCCCGAGTAGCTGGGATTACAAGCACGTACCACCACAACTGGATAATTTTTGCATTTTTAGTAGAGATGGGATTTCACCATGTTGGCCAGGCTGGTCTTGAACTCTTGGCCTCAAGTTATCTGCCTGCCTCAGTCTCCCAAAGTGCTGGGATTACAGATGGGAGCCACCACGCCTGGCCTGTTGTGTTAGTTTTTAAAGAATCTTCCTTTGCCTTCAGATATTCTCATATACCACTTTTGAGAAAAAATTGCATAGCCAACATGAACGCAACATGTATTTTCTCAGTTACCTCTTATTTGATCTCCAAATTTGGTGGCTTTCCCCTTAACTGACACCATAGGTTACCTGCACTGAAGCAAGAAAGCACCTTGAAATGGAGGCTGTGCATGTCTTACCAACACCTGGCTGAGAAAAGTGCCCTTTGTGCAAAGTGAAGATCATCCCAACCATTCATTTCTCTAGATTTGACTCTTAAATCAACCCAGAGCACCAGAAAGCTATGTCTTTGGACAATACTGTCTCTCCGATGTAAAAGCACTTGCAGTAAGTTTCATGTCAGCATTATATCTTAGTAATTTCAAAAGGAAACGGTCATATGAATGCCTTGTTTCATTTGCTCTAGCAAGGTTGCTGAAAGTATTATCTACATATCTCTGTGTCCTTTATGTGAAACCCTCCAAGAGATTTCCTTTATAATCCATGGAAAAACTTTGCATTCCCTGAAGGGAAACAAGCTGATTCCATTTATATGACCTTCATAGCCACATGCACAGCAGAACGGAAGGATAGGAAACCTAGAAGAATGATGAAGGCTTAAATCAACACACTGAGAAAAGGTGGAGGGAGGGGCTGGAGATGAGAAGCATTAAAGTAAAATCAATCGGACTTAAACACCAATTGGATTAGGAATGTGAGGATAAAGAAAAAAGAGGTGTGAGAAAGTAACCAGGACACTTTTTTGTCTCGTTGGTGTTCTTGGTGCATGGGAGAAAGTCTCACTTTGTAAAATGAGGAATTAAGTAAATGATTAATTATGTGATATTCTAATACTATCATCTAACATCCTTGAGACCTGAAACTCCTGGTGTAGAAGAAAAGGGATAAGATACAGTAGATAAAATAATTACTCTGAAGTCCTGAATTTGAATTGGGAGTGTTTTAAAGATAACCATGTACTGTTATCTTAAAAAAAGATATTTCAGGTCAGGCGTGGTAGCTCATGCCTGTAATCCCAGCACTTTGGGAGGCCGAGGTGGGCAGATCACCTGAAGTCAGGAGTTCAAAAGTAGCCTGATCAACACGGAGAAACCCCGTCTCTACTAAAAATACAAAATTAGGCAGGCATGGTGGCGCATGCCTGTAATCCCAGCTACCCAGGAGGCTGAGGCAGGAGAATCGCTTGAACCCGGGAGGCGGATGTTGCAGTAGGCTGAGATTGCGCCGTTGCACTCCAGCCTGGGCAACAAGAACGAAACTCTGTCTCAAAAAAAAAAAAAAAAAAAAAGATAGTTCCTACATCTCAAACAATGACCAATCTATCGCAATAAGATCTAGGTTGTGATCTTCTAATTCCATTTCCCCCTAAAAGAATCTAGGACTCCTCAGAGAAATGGCTAGTTTCAGGTAGGGGGCAGGAAATGCACAAGATGAACCAAGAACATCTGGTCATACCAGACAACAGGAAGCTATCGAAAGCGATGGAAGTCAGAGGAAAAGGACTTAGAAGAAGGCAGAGAAGTCTGGGTGTCAATAAGGATAATAACCATGATGGATTGAAGCCCATCAAACATGTTTAAATTCTATGACTTTTTTTTTTTTTTTTTGAGACAGAGTCTCGCTGTGTCGCCCGAGCTGGAGTGCAGTGGCCGGATCTCAGCTCACTGCAAGCTCCGCCTCCTGGGTTCACACCTATTCTCCTGCCTCAGCCTCCTGAGTAGCTGGGACTACAGGCGCCCGCCACCTCGCCCGGCTAGTTTTTTTTTTGTATTCTTTTAGTAGAGACGGGGTTTCACCGTGTTAGCCAGGATGGTCTCGATCTCCTGACCTCGTGATCCGCCCGTCTCGGCCTCCCAA
>NW_016807525.1:397023-406782 GCF_001698545.2 Rhinopithecus bieti | reverse complement strand
CTTTTTTTTTTTTGAGACAGAGTCTCACTCTGTCACTCAGGCTGGAGTACAGTGGCCCGATCTTGGCTCACCACAACCTCCAACCTCCCAGGTTCAAGTGATTCTCCTGCCTCAGTCTCCCGAGTGGCTGGGATTACAGGCGTCCACCACCACACCCAGCTAATTTTTGTATTTTTAGTAGAGATGGGGTTTCGTCACATTGGCCAGGCTGGTCTCAAACTCCTGACCTCAAGTGATCCGCCCACCTCGACCTCCCAAAGTGCTGGGATTACAGGTGTGAGTCACCATACCTGGCTCTTTTTTCCCTTCTGATGGCACAGAATGTTATGTGAGTGAAGATCTGGGTGGAGGAACATCCCAGCTCCTATTTGACTGCTGTAGTACAATGAACAGCAGGCCCAGATCTCCTTCCATAAGTATACGTTACATGAAAAAAACAAAGGGTCTAGCAACAGTGCTAAAGAAGGGAACCAGGAACATTCCCAGGACTCGGAGAAGCAATCTGCCTCTAAGGAAAATTCACTATCAGAATAAAGAATATGATTTATATTTCATCAAAATTTAACTTTTCATAGTTATAGCAGCCAAGATGGGCTCTGACATGTACATTTCAGATCTGTGGAGGAAGCAGCCCCACAGGATGCTCTATCGTTTGCAGTTCTGCTGCTGACAGTATTACCAGCTCTCTGAGATACCCACACCTCCCTACCCAATCTTGCAGTAACACAGACAGATTGGCATGCAAGGCTCAGTAACTACCACGGTGCTACTCAGAGTGGGTTCCACGGACTGGTGCTGCTCCTGTAACTGTTTACTAGTCCATGATGAAATACATACAGAAATGGAAAAGAAAAACTTTCCTATGTTGTAACATTTACTAAAATGTAATTTTATGTATTGAATCTATTAATAAAAATGTGGTATATACTTTTACATTTTATATTTTATCTTTTAAAATGAATTTTTCTAGTACTTTGTTTCAATTATATTTTACAAAGTATAGCTCCCCACCTGATGGGTGGGGGGAGTATTTCCTCATCACAATGTGAGAAGCACTGATTTACTAGATTCTTATACACTAGGCCTTAAGTGCCCAGTTTTGAAGGGTACAAGCGATGGCATGGTGTCAGTAAAGCTTCCTTGGAGCCTTCAGTCAGCTGTTGAGGAACATACTGCCTGCTACATGGGGCCTTCGTGCATTAAGATGTAACATGCAGATCCTTCGTGAGGTTATTCTCACTAATCCATTACACGAATCAGAAGAAACTGACACATGATGGAGCCAGCTGAGAAACACGGGATGTTACGTGCACTGAAATGCATCAGCTGTCAACACCGTGAGCTCGGGAAGAGCCACAAGCTCCACCACACAATATATGGTTCCTGGTGGCTTCCTGTAGAAGAAACAATATTCTACAGCTCCACTAATACAAGCTACTTTTGTAAATTCACACCTCAGAAACATTTACGCACAGCTCATGCCTACTTTAAATGTTCTGAAATTCCAGTTAAAATAGTAGACGCCTATAAATGAATGCATTGTCAAGCTTTTGAAAATTAAAGTGCAATATGATGAAATATAAAGTTAGAGCATTTCTCTGTTTTGTTTTTTCCCTGAGATGGGGTCTCGCTCTGTCACTCAGGCTGGAGTACAATGGTGCGATAGAGGCTCACTGCAACCTCTGTCTCCCAGGTTCAATCAACCTTCCTCCTTTTACCTTCATATTATATTATGGGATTATATGTCAATAGTGGGTAATGTGCCCTGTTGTGTGATATAATAGTTATCAAATAAATCCTTTTAAAAGATGTAGTGAAACTAGCTATTTTCTATGGACTTAATGCATGTGAAGCCTATAACTTTCTTCATCCAATCACAACAAAATGCCTATCAGAGCAAAACCACAAACCAGCGCTGGTCTATGAATTATTTGTTATGAATCCATGATGGGGTCAGTTCAGAAACTGAGAATAAGCATTTAGAAAGCTGTATAGGCCAGGCACAGTGGCTCATGCCTGTGATCCCAATACTTTGGGACACTGAGGTAGGAGGACTACTTGAGCCCAGAAGTTCTAGACTAGCCTGGGCAAAATAGAAAGATGCTGTCTCTATTAAAAAAAAAAAAAAGTTTTATACACATTCAACAATGCCATGACATGCAAGGGTACGACCAGTGATTTGTCTTGCTGAACAGAGAGTAATAACCCATCCAGGTGCTGTCAAGCTCACGTGGGGAGGTGCATATGGCATGACATGTACTAGGCAGGTATGGCAGAATCAAGTTACATGGGATATACTACGACTATTTTACCAACTACCTAAATGTATACAAAAATCTGAGAAAATGCACGGGTTTATTCATTTTTATAACTACTTAATTTTGCAAAATTTTCATCTTAAGCCTGTATTTAAATCTGTAATTTAACATGAGTTAAACTAGAGAAATGAAGTTTACATTCTTTTTAACTAAATTTACATATGGATAAACAAGCTTCAGTTGATTGTGCAGCATCTTTTCAGTGGAAAAGACATGCCTCTGAATATAGTAAACCACAGGATGGTGAAGGAAATGAATACAAAGAGATAAAGACCAAAAGATGCCTCACATACTGAGTTCAGGGTGGTAGCCATAATTAATGGTGAAGTGTAACGTCACAGTTTGTTAACTGCATAGATATACTGGTTAATGGAGCAACAAAATCATCAAAATTTAAGGGCATTTATAAACCAAATGTACAGACATAAGCTCAAAACAGAGAGAATTCTTTGAAAGAGTACTACATTTTAAAGGTTAACAGAAGCAGATGATCAGTATTTTATCCATAAATGTTTTAGATGCTTCCTGTCCCAGCACTTTGGATTGCTAAAATAAAAATGCTATTGTCAAGAAACAAGTGAATATTACTTACGTCAAAGGGTAAATCTGCACTTTCCAATGAAAGCATAGCTTGCTACCTTTGGAAACTAATGATACAGAAGACCAATTTACAAAAAAAAAAAAAAAAAAAAAAAAACTTGCAAAGTGCTTTTCATTGTACCTTGACAAGCGCACAGATACTGCTAATGTGCTACCCGAAAATGATGGTAATGTGAAGGAAGAATTCTTTTTCTCAGTTTTACATACAACAAACACAACTAGTTCTGAACTGGGTAAAACGATGAGAATTATGTTGGCAACAAAACTGGTCTGGAATTCTGTATACAAGAATGTTCCGACAGCACAGCTGCAATGACAAGAAAACATTCTGGAGTAGTTCCCCAGATTAAGCAGCTTGCACCAGAAAGAAAATCACTGCTTAGTGTGTGTGATCTTGGTACAAAAAATGTCAGTTGAACTAAACAGTATGTGTGTAGTGTCATAATAAAAATCATGAGAATGCAAATACACATTAATGATTATTCTCTTTATTATGTGCTAATAAAAAAGGATACTGTTAGTGAATTGTTAAAACAATGTTCATGTTAAAACAAAGGTACTAAGGAGAAATTTGAATTACAGAACAGACTCAGAGATTCTGCAAGGTAAGAAACAAGTTTGTTTCTAACTTTTAAAAGATGTGAACTGGTTAGCCAACTTGTTACTTTTAATTATCTTAACACTTCCTTACAAGGAAGGAAAGCAACATGCTTTTTAACAACAGGTAAGACTAAAAGGTAAAAACAAGGCGGGGCATGATGGTTCACACCTCTAATCTCAGCACTTTGGGAGGCCGAGGTGGGTGGGTCATGAGGTCAGGAGTTCAAGACCAGCCTGGCCAAGATCCTGAAACCCCATGTCTACTAAAAATACAAAAATTAGCTGGGCATGGTGGCACATGCCTGTAATCCCAGCTCCTTGGGAGGTTGAGGCAAGAGAATTGCTTGAACCCGGGTGGCAGAGGTTGCAGTGAGTCGAGATTGCACCATTGCACTCCAGCCTGGGCGACAGAGCAAGGCTCCGTCTCACACACACAAAAGGCCTGTAATCCCAGCACTGTGGAAGGCCAAAGCAGGTGGATAACCTGAGGTCAGAAGTTCGAGACCAGCCTGGCCAAAACCCCTGTCTCTACTAAAAATAGAAAAATTAGCCAAGCATGGTGGCACACACCTATAATCCCAGCTACTCAGGAGCTGAGGCAGGAGAATCGCTTGAACCCGGGAGGCAGAGGTTGCAGTGAGCCAAGATCTTGCCACGGCACTTCAGCTTGGGAGACAGAGCGAGACTCCATCTCAAAAAAAAAAAAAAAAAAAGAAGAAGAAGAGAGATTTATTCAAGATTATCTGGATTTAATCTGTTCACACAAACTCAAAATGTAAGTAGCTACTTACGGGTAGCCTGGTATTTCTCAAACCAGTGAAGGCAGGAGTTTTTTTTTTGTTTTTTTTTTTTTTGAGACGGAGTCTGTGCACTGTCGCCCCAGGCTGGAGTGGCAAGTGGTGCGATCTCCAGCCTCACTGCCAAGCTCCGCCTCCCGGTTTATACCATTCTCCTGCCTCAGCCTCCGAGTAGGCTGGGACTACAGGGCCGCCCGCCCACCTCGCCCCAGCTTAGTTTTTTGTATTATTTTAGTACAGACGGGGGTTTTTCACCGTGTAGCCCAGGAATGTTTCGATCTTCTGGACCTCGTGATTGGCCCGTCCTCGGCCTCCCAAAGTGGCTGGGATTACAGGGGCTTTTGGAACCACCGCGCCCGGGGGCCGAAGGGCAGGAGTTTTTTATAAATTTCCAATCCAGGGCCAGACCATCATGGCTTATGGGCCTATAATCCCAGCACTTGGAGGGTCGAGGCAGGCAGATCACGAGAGTCAGGGATGGGGAAACCATCCGGTAATACAGTGGAACCCCGTTTCTACTAAAAAAATGCGCGAAAAAATTTTAGGCTGAGGTGTGGTTGGCATGGCACCTGTCTTCCCCAGTTGGTCAGAAAGGCTGAGGCAGAATTGCTGGACCTAGGAAGCAGAGGGTTATCAGTGAGCCAAGATTGCGCCACTGCACTCTAGCCCTGGGCGACAAAAGCAATTTCTCCATCTCAAAAAAAAAAAAAAAAAAAAAAAAAAGTCCAATCCATTGTAGAATGATATGTTTTGGCAAAATGGGAAGTATTAAAAAATAAATAAAAACATTCAGGCACGTAAAATACAAGCTCATGTAATTTATTCAGCTGAATTATTGTTTTCAATAATATTCAATACTACAATCAGGGGCTGGGTTGTGGTCGGGGGGTCTTCACGCCTGTAATCCCAGCACTTTGGGAGGACCGAGGCAGTTTGAACATCACTTAAGGATTGGGAGTCCAAACCAGCTTTACCCAACATGGGACCAACCACTCTCTACTAATACAAAATAGCCAGGTGTGGTGGTCAATGCCCTTTAATTCCCCAGCTAACTCAAAGAGGCTGAGCAGGGAGAATATTTTGAATCCGGAGGGCAGAGGTAGGTAGTGAGGCCAAGATCGCCGCCCTGCACCTCCATCCTGGGCCAACAAGAGCGGAAACTCCATTCTCAAAAAAATAAAAATAGATACAACAAAGAATTATAAAAACTGGACTAAAGATCATATTACATAGTTTTGCCAATTGTAAACTGAATTAAAAGTGGACAAAATAATGGTGATAGATGAGCTTACACCTCACATTAATTTATCTAGGCTTGGGTTGAAGACAGCACCCACTTTCTTTTTTTGTTTTATTGAGGCAGAAATCTCTCTCTGTGAGAGAATGGGCCAGTGGTGGTGATCTCGGCTTACTACAATTCCCACCTTACCCAGGTTCAAGTGATTTCTGCATGACCCTCAGCCTCCCGAGTAGCTGGGAATTATAGGCCCCGCACACCACACCGAACTCGGGCTAAATTTTTTTTTTTTTTTTTTTTTTTTTTTGAGTAGTCTCACTCTGTTGACTCTGTTGACCAGGCTGGAGTGCAGTGACGCTATCTTGGCTCAACACAACCTCTGCCTCCCAGGTTCAAGTGATTCTCCTGCCTCAGCCTTCCCAGTAGCTGGGACTATAGGCATGCGCCACCATGCCTGGCTAATTTTTGTGTTTTTAGTAGAGACAGGGTTTTACTATGTTGGCCAGGCTGGTCTTGAACTCCTGACCTCCTGATCCACCCACCTCAGCCTCCCAAAGTACTGGGATTACAGGCGTGAGCCACCGCGCCCAGCCTAATTTTTTTTTTTTTTTTTTTTTTTAGTAGAGACGGGCTTTTGCCATGTTAGCCAGGCTGGTCTCAAACTCCTTGCCTCAAGCAATCCACCCTCCTCGGCCTCCCAAATTGCTGGGATTACAGGTGAGCCACCGCGCCCGGGCATAGCACCAGTTTCAATTGACAATATAAGACTAAGCTTTGCTATGTTTTGATTTAACAATATTCTTAGGCAGAGAAACCATTGTTACTGAGATGTCTTGATGGAATGGAAGAAGAGATCTTAAAAACAATTTCACCAAGTTCAGGATATGCACTTCCAATTTTATCCAAAATAAAGCAAGTCTCCTCAATCCTTTATCTTTCAGCATTAGCCAATTCTAACAGTTTATGCCATGAAGAGTTTAATTATCTTTAGGTGAAGGAAATAGATTTGGTTCCATTACATTTCCTGTGTGTGGATCTCATTGGTTGGAAAATTAAATTTTAGAATATTCTGCTTCATTTATAAGGTATTTGGTGATAATCTGTCAAAACTGTTCTTTGAAGCTTCTAACTTTTGTTTTTGCTCCCCACCACCCACCCCCCGCCTTTTATGTGTTTGAGACGGAGCCTTGCTCTGTCGCCCAGGCTGGAATGCAGTGGTGCAATCTCGACTCACTGCAACCTCTGCCACCCAGGTTCAAGCGATTCTCTTGCCTCAGCTCCTGAGTAGCTGGGATTACAGGTGTGTGCCACCATGCTTGGCTAATTTTTCTATTTTTAGTAGAGACAGGGGTTTTGGCCAGGCTGGTCTCGAACTTCTGACCTCAGGTGATCCACCCGCCTCGGCCTTCCAAAGTGCTGGGATTACAGACATGAGCCACCATGCCCAGCCAAATAAATATCTATTAACTGAGATTCTACTAATACAAATTTGAAGGGTATAGGAAAATGTCTTAATTGTCAATATTCATGGGCACAGCAGTTGTAGCCTCTGCGCATCACAGGAGTTAAAAGATCTGACATACTGCTTGCTTGTTTTCCTGGTAAGCAATCTAAGCTGGGACCAGAGCACATTTTCATACTTAATCCAGTGTTCGCTCCATTGAAACTGCTGTCTTTGATAAGGGAAAAAAAACTGATGAAGGAAGATCTTGAAAACAAAACCTATCTCGCTTAGGTTAACCAGCTGAGTAAAACTGTCATTGGAAATAACCAAATGCTCTGATTGTAATCTCAGACTCCCTGAAGTTCAAGTGAACTTGAACTTGAAAAATTATTAAACACCTGCTCAAAGATCTGTAGATCATTAGCCTACCTAGTCGCAGAGAAAGTATTAAAACCTTTTCTCTATGATTAAAACAAAATGAAACAAAATAGTAGTATTCACAGTGGCGTCTATTGACAGTAATCACAACTGAACAGTGGGAGGCCTAGGGAGGGTCATTCTGGACTGTGAAAGCAGTCTACATTTCTCTTCCTAGCCAGTAACAAAAGGATGCCAGGGGCTGTCAGAAATGCTGCTACCATGAATAGTTTTTGGTATGAGGAAAGATATTTAAATCCTCCATTTTTTTTTTTTTTGAGACAGAGTCTCGCTGTGTCGCCCTGGCTGGAGTGCAATGGCATGATCTCGGCTCACTGCAACCTCCGCCTCCCAAGTTCTAAGCGATTCTCATGCCTCAGCCTCTGTTGTAGTTGGGATTATAGGCACACGCCACCACGCCTGGCTCATTTTTGTATTTTTAGTAAAGACAGGGTTTCACCATGGTGGCCAGGCTGGTCTCGAACTCCTGACCTCAGGTGGCCTGCCTGGCTCGGCCTCCCAAAGTGCTTGGGATTACAGGCATGAGCCACTGTGTCTGGCCAAAAACCTCCAATTTTACTTAAAGTTTTAATGATTAATTTTACATTATAATGTGAAAAGTAAAGATTCTCTAGCAGTCTTATCCTGAAAACTGGGGCTGATTATAAAGCACTACTTTGCTCCATCCCATTTTCCTTCAAGTCACCTATTTTGAGTAAATACACTAGTTTCATTTTCCACCCCTGTACAGGCGCTGTAAATACTACTAGGAAAAAACCCATTACTAGCACCAGTACAAGTTCAAGGTTTCCAACCTGAGCGTAAGCACTGCTTTATAATTTTTTTTACCCATCCCAGGTTATAGCCTCCTATGGCCCCAAAATGAAATCTCAAATGTCCTCCATTCTGCATAAAACCGATGCTGGTACCTCAGTGGAAAACGTCAACCATGAATTACTGATCTCTTCCCCTTTACCTTCACGCCACTGATTTCTGTTGCATGGACTGTGCTTATTACCATGTATGTCTAACATTAAACTGGACTCCTAGAGAAGAGGAACTCACATTCATTTCTGGGTCCCTAGGGCCAAACTCCAAAGTGTAATTAAGGAAAGGAATAACTCCAATTGTTTCAAGTTCTAAATTTGTGTTCCTCTCAAAAATAGGCAGTGTGTATTCAAGCTTTGCTTCTTTCCCTGATCCAGTTCTCCAACTTTGGGGGTCTTACAAAATAGGCCAGGAAGTAAAAAATGTCTAGAGATTACTCCCACATGGTAATCTTTGCAAATAAAACTCTTAGACCTAACTTTATACTACTAAAAATTTCACCATACCTTTTTTTTTTTTTTGGGGGGACAGTGTCTTGCTCTGTCACCCAGGCTGCAATGCAGTGGTACTATAGCTCACTGCACCCTCATCCTCCTGAGCTCGAGCAATATTCCCACCTCAGCCTCCCAAGTAGTTGAGACCACCAGCACCAGGCTGGTCTTGAACTCCTGACCTCAGGTGATCCGCCTCCCTTGGCCTCCCAAAGTGCTGGGATTACAGGCATGAGCCACCATGCCTGGCCTTTTCGACAAATTTATTGAGCATCTAGTATACTATGGCCACGATACAACAGAGAATATGGGAGATATGGAATGTGTCTTCAAAATGTTCACATTCTAGAACCAATGAAGCTGAAGTAGTAATCAAAGAAGTGAATGAAGAAAACTATGCTGATGAAGAAAAGGGGCAGGAAGAGAAGGAAAGGAAAAAATTAATGTATATGTTTTATGTTTTAGCCAAATTTAAGGCAAAGAGATTTTGGTAGAATTTCAAAGATTTCAGAGATAAAGTAAGTATCCTACAAGCACAGTGAGGATTGGGTGTCTGGGGTAATCAAGTTTTTAAAAAATCTGGGTGGCAACGTTTTTAAACTAATACCACACGTGGACCAAGGATAAGGTTAAATTGGCACTTCCATAATCTGTAATGGAAACATAAATTGTTTTAATTTTCTAGATGTAAATTTGACAATTCCACTTGTAGGAATACAGCCAAAAAATCAATGATGTAGGCTGGGCGCAGTGGCTCACGCCTGTAATCCCAGCACTTTGGGAAGCAGAGACGGGTGGATCACAAGGTCAGGAGATCGAGACCATCCTGGCTAACATGGTGAAACCCCGTCTCTACTAAAAATACAAAAAATTAGCCAGGCGTGGTGGCGGGCGCCTGTAGTCCCAGCTACTCGGGAGGCTGAGGCAGGAGGATGGCGTGAACCCAGGAGGTGGAGCTTGCAGTGAGCTGAGATCACACCACTGCACTCCAGCCTGGGCAACAGAGTGAGACTCTGTCTCAAAAAAA
>NW_016807525.1:365104-396736 GCF_001698545.2 Rhinopithecus bieti | reverse complement strand
AAAAAAAAAAAAAAAAAAAAAATCAATGATGTAAAGATTTACACAGAAGTATACAAGAATACTCAGCATTATTTAAAATGGCAAATTTGGCCGGGCACGGTGGCTCACACCTGTAATCGCAGCACTTTTGGAGGCCAAGGCAGGCAGATCACGAGGTCAGGAGATCAAGACCATCCTGGCTAACACGGCGAAACACCATCTCTACTAAAAATAAAAAAAATTAGCCTGGTGTGGTGGCGGGCACCTGTAGTCCCAGCTATGCGGGAGGCTGAGGCAGGAGGATGGCATGAACCCAGGAGGCAGAGGTTATAGTGAGCCGAAATCGCACCACTGCACTCCAGCCTGGGCAACAAAGCTAGACTCCATCTCAAAAAAAAAAAAAGGCCAATTTAAAACAAATTATACGACAAATTACCTAGAATGAAACAAGTTATAAGGTGGCACTTGGTGGAACACTATACAGACATTAAAAGCTGTTTTCAAATATTTTATTACAGGTCCAAATGTTCACTATTAAAAGTTAAAGGAAACAAAAAGCATGATTCCAATTTTGTTTCTAAAAAACTGCACATTATTTATGTGCATACACCTGCATTTGTACGCATATGTGTATGTATATGTATACCTATACATACCTATATACATATACACATACATACCTATATGTATACATATACATCTATACAGGCGTGTATGTATATACACAATGTATATATACACATATATGTATACAATGTGTATAACATACATATATACATACACAGGTACACATGTATACACACATATATACATACAGACAAAAATCAACTGGAAGGAAGTATAATGATGGTGAAAATGGAGATTTTATCTTCTCCTGTATTTTTAACCTGAATGAATTTTTCAAGACTATTTACATTTAATGTAATAATTGATCCATGACTCTGTTGAAATGTACCATTTTGCTGTCCTTTTCTATTTATCCCATCTGTGCTTTGTTTCTTTCCCTATATGTCTTGCATTCTTTTAATTTTTTCTTTAGAATTCTATTTATCTCCACTATCAGTTTGTTAGCTATACTTCTTTAATTTTTCTGGTAGTTGTTCTAGGTTTTAAATTATACAGTGTTAACTATCAGTCTGCCTTCCAGGTGAAGGATACCACTCCATGTACAGCTTAAGAACCTTAGTAAGGTTTCTGCCAGGCACGGTAGCTCACGCCTATAATCCCAGCACTTTGGGAGGCTGAGGCAGGCAGATCACTTGAGGTCAGGAGTTTGAGACCAGCCTGGCCAAAATGGTGAAACCCCATCTCTACTAAAAATACAAAAATTAGCTGGGTGTGGAGGTGCACAACTGAAATCCCACATATTTGGGAGGCTTGCTGAACCTTGTTGAATCCAGGAGGCAGAGGTTGCAGTGAGCCAGGATTGCGCTACTGTACTCCACCCTGGGCAACAAAGCGATACTCTGTCTCAAATAAATAAATAAATAAATAACCTGACTAAGGTTTCTTATACCCTTCCTGTCCCCTTCCATTCTTTGAGCTAATGTCATAACTTTTACTCCCATGTGTTATAAAACCTATAATGCATTATTATTTTGCTTTAAGCAACTATCTTTTAAAGCTACTATTTCTTTTAATTCACAATGTTGTGCAACCATCACCACTAATTGCAGAACATTTCCATCATACAAAAAGGGAAATCCTGTACCTGTTAGCAATCACCTTCAATGCAGCCGTCTTTTAAAGAGATTAAAAAAGAAAAAAAAAATTGTCTTATTTTTACTCCCACAGTTACCAATTCTAGCACTTTTCAATCCTTTATGAAGATCTAAATTTCCATTTTAAACCATTTGCCTTCTGCCTGAACAACTTCAACAGTTCTTGTGCAGGTCTGCTGGCAACAAATTCCAGTAGGCCTATTTTTTTGAGACAGGGTCTTGCTTTGTCACCCAGGCTAAAGTGCAGTGTGGCTCAATTACGGCTCACTGCAGCCTCTGCTTCCCAGGCTCAAGTGATCCTCTAACCTCAGTCTCCCAAGGAGCTGGAACCACATGCGCGCACCACTACGCCTTGCTGATTTTTGCATTCTTTGTAGAGATGGGGTTTTGCCATGTCACCCAGGCTGGTCTCAAAATCTTCCTGCCTTGCCTCCCAAAGTGCTGGGATTACAGGTGTTGGCCACTGCACCCAGCCCCAGCAGTCTTTTTTAAAAAGCACTTTAAAGATGTCTCTCCAGGCTGGGCACGGTGGCTAACACCTGTAATGCCAGCACTTTGGGAGGCCGACGCAGGCAGATCACAAGGTCAGGAGTTCAAGACCAGCCTGGCCAACATGGTGAAACCTTGTCTCTACTAAAAAAAAAAAAAAAAATTAGCCAGGCATGGTGGCATGCGCCTATAATCACAGCTACTTGGGAGGCTGAGGCAGGAGAATCACTTGATCCTGGGAGGCAGAGGTTGCAGTGAGCTGAGTTCGCACCACTGCACTCCAGCCTGGGCAAGAATGAGACTCTGTCTTGAAAAACACAAAAATGAAGGCCAAGCGTGGTGGCTCATACCTGTAATCCCAGCACTTTGTGAGGCCAAGGCAGGCAGATCACCTGAGGCTGGGAGTTCGAGATCAGCCTCACCAACATGGAGAAATCCCATCTCTACTAAAAATACAAAATTAGCCAGGCATGGTGGTACACGCCTGTAATCCCAGCTACTCAGTAGGCTGAGGCAGGAGAATCACTTGAACCCAGGAGGTGGAGGTTGTGGTGGGCCGAGATCACGCCATTGCACTCTAGCCTGAGCAATAAGAGCAAAAATCCACCTCAAAAAAAAAAAAAAAAAAAAAAAAAATTAAAGACGTCTCTCAATTGTATTTTGATTTGCTAAATTTCTGATGAGAAGTCTGCTATCATCCTTATCTCTGTTACTCCGTACATGATGTGTATTTTTTCTCTGCCTGTTTTCAAGATTTTCTCTTTATTATGAGTTGTCAACAGTTTGACGATGATGTGCCTTGGTGTGGTTTCCTTTACAGTTATTCTCCTTGGGATTCTTAAATATGTGGGCTTATAGTTTTCATCAAATTTGAGAATTTTCTTGTTATTATTTTTTACAATCTTTTTTTCTGTTCTCCCCTTTCCCTCTTTTCTGGGGCTCCAATTACATATGTTAGACTGTTCCTATCTCTAACAATTGTCCTTGTTACAGTCATTGATGCTCTATCAATTTTTCCATTTTTCTTTCTGTTCTCATTTTGGACAGTTTCTATTGCTGTCTTTAAGTCCACTGATCTGCAGTGCCTCAACTGCTGTTAATGCCATCACTGCATTTTAAAATTTATTTCCAACTTTAGATGTTCTGTTTGGGTCTTTTTAAAATATACCTTCCACTTCTCTTTCCACTGTTAACCATTTCCTCTACTTTTTTTGAACCGAGAGCATATTTATAATTGCCGTTTTCATGCCTTTGTTAATTCCATCATCTCTGTCATTTCTGGATCTAGTTCTGTTGATTGTTCTCCTGATTATGTCATATTTTCCTGGTTCTTTGCATGCCTGGTCATTTTACTGAATGCCAAACATTATGAGTTTCGTGTTTTGGGTGTTGGATTTTGTGTTTTCCTCTAAATGGGGCTGGACTTTGTTCTCACACACAGGTAAGATTCTTTAAATTGGCTGGATCTTCCAAGACTTGCTTTTTCATTGTGAGAACATGTCCAGAGTAGCCTTTAACTTAGGGCAAATTTAGCCTCATTACAAAGGCTCTTTTGATGCCCTTGCATATACTCTGGCTAATGGGCACACAGACTATTCCCAGCTCTGTGTGAGTTCCAGGAATTGTTTGGCCTGCTCCTTTCCAGTGGGGTTCTTTCTCAGGTCTCAGGTGCTCTCCTCTCATGCACGTGTAGATCAGGACTCAACCAGACTTCAGGAGACTCCTCCGCCTATCTCTGGAGTTCTGTGTACAACTCCCACCTCTCTGGTACTCTGTCCCATGAATGATGACAGCCTTCCCTCCCTGCCAACCCCCATCTTGTCCTCCCAATTCTAAGACACCAGGCTCTATTTGGCTTCCCCATCCCTGCTCTGCAGCCTGAAAACTACCTCCAGATAATAAATTGGGGCAATCATAGAGCTTAGTAGGTTTGTTTCCCACCTTTCAGTGACCACAGTCTTGCTTTACCTGTTACCCAGTGCCTACAAATTGCTATTTCACATGTGTAAATCCAGTCCTTGTTATTCCATCACTGCTGGACAAATATATATTGCAAATTAAGTAACAGTTTCTCAATTTGTATCTTATTGTTGTTGATGTTTTGAGACAGGGTCTCACTCTCACCCAGGCTGGAGTGCAGTGGCTCATAATTCACTGCAGCCTCAAACTCCTGGTCTCAAGGCATCCTCCCACCTAGGCCTCCCAAAGCACTGAGATTACAGGCATGTGCAAGCCACTATTCCCTCAATTTAGTATTTAAATGCTTAGTCTTCATCCAGCTCTCCCTCTTTATAACATCAAACAAAATTTTGCCTCCATTTTTCTTGGAATTTGTTCTTCTTAGTTTGACACTAAACTCTTAATTCTCCTACCTCTTTGATTATGATTTCTGATTCTTGAATCCTGAAAGTTCTTGGCAAGTTTCCAAAATCCTATTCTTGCCGCATTTTCTTCTCCATCTGTGTAGGATCTCACCTGTGAAATTTCAACAAGTCCTACAGATTCATTCATGACCTCTTTTGCAGAAGTACTAAGTGACTGGCCTTGGACTTCTTCATTCACAGAGGGAAAAAGGGTGAATACAAAATATAATTTCTACTACATTTTAAAGTTTATATATGTACTTTTATTATTTTTTTTTAGCAGAGTCTTGCTCTGTCACCCAGGCAGGAGTTCAGTGGCGCAATCTTGGCTTACTGCAACCTCTGCCTTTGGGGTTCAAGCGATTCTCATGCCTCGGCCCGCTGGGACCACAGGCATGTGCCACCACACCCGGTTCTAATTTTTTTTTTTTTTTTTTTTTTTTTTTGAGACAGAGTCTCGCTCTGTCGCCCAGGCTGGAGTGCAGTGGCCAGATCTCAGCTCACTGCAAGCTCCGCCCCCCGGGTTTATGCCATTCTCCTGCCTCAGCCTCCCGTGTAGCTGGGACTACGGGCGCCGCCACCTCACTCGGCTAGTTTTTTGTATTTTTAGTAGAGACGGGGTTTCACCATGTTCGCCAGGATGGTCTCGATCTCCTGACCTCGTGATCCGCCCGCCTCGGCCTCCCAAAGTGCTGGGATTACAGGCTTGAGCCACCGCACCCGGCCATTTTTGTATTTTTAGTAGAGATGGGGTTTCACCTTATTGGCCAGGCTGGTCTCAAACTCCTGGCCTTAAGCGATCTGCCAGCCTCAGCCTCCCAAAGAGCTGGCATTACAGGCGTGAGCCACCACACCCAGCTATATATGTACTTTTATACACACACAACCAGAGGAAAAAACAGCAGTTAATTCACTTAAGGTGTTAAGAATGATGACCTATTTTGTGAGTAATACTTTCTTTTTTTTTTTTGAGACGGAGTCTTGCTCTGTCACCCAGGCTGCAGTGCAATGGCACGATCTCGGCTCACTGCAAGCTCCGCCTCCCCTCCTGGGTTCATACCATTCTCCTGCCTCAGCCTCCGAAGTGGCTTGGACTACAGGTGCCCGCCAGCACGCCTGGCTAATTTTTTTGTACTTTCAGTAGAGACAGGGTTTCACCGTGTTAGCCAGGATGGTCTCTATCTCCTGACCTTGTGATCCACCCACACTGGCCTCCCAAAGCGCTGGGATTATAGGTGTGAGCCACTGCACCCAGCTATTTTTCTGTATTTTCAATACACACACACACGAAGCTTTTTTTTTTTTTTTTTTTTGTGACGGAGTTTCACTCTTGTTGCCCAGGCTGGAGTGCAATGGCGTGATCTTGGCTCACTGCAACCTCTACACCCCAAGCTGTTCTCCTGCCTCAGCCTCCCAAGTAGCTGGGATTACAGGCATGCGCCACCATGCCCAGCTAATTTTTGTATTTTTAGTAGAGACGGGGTTTCTCCATGTTGGTCAGGCTGGTCTCAAACTCCTGACCTCAGATGAACCGCCCGTCTCCAGCCTCCGAAAGTGCTGGGATACCACGTCTGGCATGAAGCTCTTTTTTAAGTCCCCATTTCTAGCTCATAACTCCAGCTATTTTCACAGGCCAGAATCTCACACCACTCTTTTCAAAAGCAAGTCACATATCTTCCACCTAGAGCCTGCCTTTCTCCCTCTGTGCCAGTTAATGATACTCAGTCCTCCCATAAGCTTCAGAGTCATTTCAACTTGTCCTTCTGTTTCCACATCTAGTCAAAAATCCTACTGGAAACAATGAATTTCAATCCATGAGAAACAATATTACTGCAGAGGGCTCTAAAATAATGATCTCACAGTTAAAAAGTTAGCACTAAAAGTTAGCAGAATGAAAAAACCCCTTTTTTCCAGGTCAGAGATATGAGACAATCTGCAAAGAGGAAGCCATGCCCTTGGCATAGAAGCAACTTGTTCCTGGGATAAAGAGGTGGATTTGGAAGACCAGGCCAAAGTTAGACAATAAGCCAAGGGGGGAAACTGTGGAACACAGTCAAGAGGCTGGGGCCTTGAGCCTGCAATTTGGGTGGCACCCAAAGATGACAAAAGGCAAAACATGTCATAAACCAGGCTTCAAATGGCGCTTTGGCAGAAAGTTGTTTTGCTGCCCAAACTGGCATTTAGTATTGGTTGAAATGACTAAGACATACCAGCCATCAACTTTTTACCATGTAATTAACCAGCTCTGAATAAGGTCATGTCTTTTTACTTTAATGCTCTTTTGAAAATGGGTAATAAACAAAATATTCAAAAGTCACAAAACAGTATGGACCTTGAGAACACTGTGCTAAGTGAAACAAACCAGTTACAAAAGGACAAACACTATATGATTCCACTTGCATGAGCTATCTAGAGTAGTCAAATTCATAGAAACAGAAAGTAGAATGGTGACTGCCAAGGGTAGGGGAAGTATTAAGTACTTGTTCAATGGCTATGAAAAAGTTTTGGAGACTGGTTGTACAACAATATGAATATACTTTACACTACTGAACTGTACCCTTAAAAATGTTTAAGATTGTAAGTTTTGTTATATGTATTTTATCACAATTAAAAATTTTTAAAAATTTTAAGTCACAAATTAGTATAGAAAGTGTCACCCAATTCTGCCTTCTAGCCACTCAGTTTCACTCCTCAGAGACAGCCAGTGTTAGTGTATCTTCCCATCTTTCCAAATATATTCTAACTATATAAGCTTGCAAATATATGCCTATTGAGATAAAACACACCCACACACAAACAGTGGCATACTACACATACTGTTCATGCACTTTGGTCTTTTCATTTAATATATCTTAGAGACTTTTCTAAATTAGTTCATATATAACTGCCATACTCCTTTTAGGAGCAGATACCTGGCTGGGTGCAGTGGCTCACGCCTGTAATCCCAACACTTTGGGAGGCCAAGGCGGATAGATCACGAGGTCAGGAGTTCAACGCCAGCCTGGCCAAGATGGTGAAACCCCGTCTCTACTAAAAATACAAAAATTAGCCGGGCGTGATGGCAGGTGCCTGTAATCCCATATACTTGGGAGGCTGAGGCAGAGAACTGTTTGAACCCAGGAGTCGGAGGTTGCAGTGAGCCGAGATTGCACCACTACACTCCAGCCTGGGTGATAAAGTGAGACTCTGTCTCAAAAAAAAAAAAAAAAAAAAAAAAAACTGCTACCAATTTACTGTATGACTATATCAATTATTTTACCAGTTCCTTACTTATGGGTAATTAGGTTTTGTACAAGCTTTTGTGCTTATAAACACAGCAATGAATACCTTCATGCTATTTTTAACCCCCACATATACAAGAGTGTGTTGTAAATGTATGTTATGCCTAGGATGGAACTGCTAAAACAAAAGTTATGTGCATTCTTTATGTGTGACTGTGTGATGCGTGTGATGTGTGACTTGATGTATGCACACTATTTTTATTTACATTAAAAGGTGTATTGAAGTATAGCATACATTCAGAGCAGTACATAATTCTTAAGTTCATAGCTTGATGAATTTTCTCAATTCCACCTAACAGAGATTAAAAAAAAAAAAAAGATGATAAGCCTCCAAAAGCCCCTCATGTCTCCATCCAGTGAGCTCCCCAAGAGTAATACTACCCTGACTTCTAACACCAGAATTTTATCTTTTTTTGAACTTATATTTGTGTTTGGCTCTTTCACCCAACATTATGATTGCGAGTCATTCATGTTGGGTGAATTGTAATTCATTCATTCTTATTGCTCTATAATATCCCATTGTGTAAATACACCACAGCTGATCAAAACTATACTATACTACAAAAGGTACGTGCATTCTTGAATTTTAATGGATATTATTCAACTGCTCTCCATAGAGTTTAGAATCTTACCATTAATATACGGAAGTAGCTATTTTCCTACACCTTAGTCAATAGCTAATCAAACTTCTTAATCGTGTTAATCGGTTATTTTTAAAATGCTTTCTGTATAGTTTCAATTTGCTTAACTCTTATACTGACTGAAACTGAGGATCATTTCATACATTTAGGAGTCATTTGTCTTTCCTTTGAACTGTCACTGAATGTGCCCATTTGTCTACTGAGTTGTTGGTGTTTTCTATCAGCAAGTGATCCTGCTTTTTAAAGGAAATAAGCCCTTTGAACATGCTGCATGGCAACTATTTTTTCCCAGCTTATCACTGGAGTCCCAGTTTTGTTTATACTAGTTTTTGCCATGTCTAGGTTGTCTGTTTGTTTATTTATTTATTTATTTTTGAGATGAGGAGTCTTGCTCTGTTGCCCTGGCTGGAGTACAGTGCAGTGGTGCGATCTCGGCTTACTGCAACTTCCACCTCCTGGGTTCAAGCAAATTCTCCTGCCGCAGCATCCCAAGTAGCTGGGATTACAGGCATGTGCCACTACACCTGGCTAATTTTTGTATTTTTAGTAGAGATGGAGTTTCACCTTATTGGCCAGGCTGGTCTCGAACTCTTGGCTTCAAGTGATCTGCCCGCCTCAGCCTCTCAAAGTGCTGGGATTACAGGCATGAGCCACCAGGCCCAGCAGCTTGTCTGTTTTTATGCAAATTCACCAACTTTTTTTCTGTATTTCTGTATGTAAGGGCTCAAGTTGAATGATGAAGAATCACAAGAGAGAGAGGAAGAGAAACAGTAAGAAGAAAAGGAAGAGGAAGAGGGAGGGAAGGAGGGAAGGAAGGAAGAGGGGAAAGGGAGAAGGGGGAAGGGAAGGAAGGAGGTAAGGAGGGAGGGAGGGGAAGATAGGAGGGGAACCTATTACATTGCTGGTAGGAGTGTAAGCTGTTACAATCATTCTGGAAAACTGGCAACATATGCCAAAACAAAACAAACATACATCCTATGACCCAGCAGTCCCACTCAGTTCCAAAAGAAAATGAATATTTATGTCCACCAAACATGTACAAAATGTTCTTAGCCATTTTATTCACTTTAGCCAAAATAAAGAAATAACCAAAATTTTCACCAATAGTAAAACGGATAAAATGTGATATATTAACACAATATAATCCTATAAAATAAAGAAGAACTGCAATATACAACATAAACAAATCTCACAGACATGTTAAACAAAAGAAGTGAGATAGTGGCTGGGCACGGTGGCTCATGCCTATAATCCTAGCACTTTGGGAGGCTGAGGCGAGTGAATCACTTGAGGTCAGGAGTTCAAAACGAGCCTGGCCAACATGGTGAAAGCCCCGTCTCTACTACAAAGAAAAAAAAAGTTAGCTGAGCGTGGTAGCGGGCGTCTGTAATCCCAGCTACTTGGGAAGCTTAGGCAGGAGAATCGCTTGAACCTGGGAGGCGGAGGTTGCAGAGAGCCAAGATCACGCCACTGCACTCCAGTCTGGACAACAGAGGGAGACTCTGTATCAAAAAAAAAAAAAGAAGTGAGATAGCAAGATAATTCTCTTTTTTTCCCAATGGCTACTCAGTTCATCCAATACTATTTACTAAGGAATTCCTGATTTTCATCACATATACCACTGTTTACCACATAAAACATTTCTATAGATGAGGCTACTTCAGTGCTCTCAACTGTGTGTCAGTGATCTGATGTTCAAATTGGTTTTGCTTCGACATACACTTTAATATTTCACTGCACTAATACCTCCTTCATGAACAGATTTTCATAATTTTATAAAAGTTTCATTTTGTTCTTTCATACAAACTTTAGAGTCAAGTTTTGAAAAGCCTATTGAGATATTAATTGGGATTACTTTAAATTCACAAATTATATGTGTGTGTGTGTGTGTGTGTGTATATATATATACGTATTTTTTTTTTCCCCACAGATGGCATCTCACTATATGGCCCAGGCTGGTCTCCAACTCCTGGTCTCAAGTGATCTTCCCACCTCAGCCTCCCAAAGTGCTGGATTATAGGCGTGAGCCACTGTGCCTGGCCAATTTCACTAAATTTAAGACATTTTCAATGTAAGATGCACAGTTATTTTATGCCAATTGAAATAGCTTCTTTAGACTTAAATGTTTGTTTTCACATCCCATCTAACTTGTGCTTATAATGAAAGTAAAGTTATGTAAAATAAGTTGGTTAAGATGCTCCTAATCTAACTTCATGATTACATGGCCAGAAGCACCTGGAAGATGTCATCAGCTTTAAGGCGTATCTTAACTTTAGAAATCATAAAAGAAAATCATTTAAAAAAAAAAAAAAAGTATTTTTCTAACAATATAAAATACAGCAACTTAGAGCGGATACTGACATCTTGTAAATGTGAGAGCTATCCTATTCAAGAACAAAATATGTTTTAGCATTTATTCAATTCTTTTATGAGCTTCAGTAAAGTTCTGCAATATTTTTCAGAAATATCTTTCATTTTCTTGTTAAGTTTCTCTTACTTTTTCTTTGTAGAGATAAGGTCTCACTGTGTTACCCAAGCTGGTCTCAAACTCCTGGACTCAAGTGATCCTCCTGCCTTGCCCTCCCAAAGTGCTGGGATGGCAGGCATTAGCCACTATGCCTGGCCAATTGATTTCTTTTATTTATTTATTTATTTTTGAGACAGAATCTGTGTTGCCCAGGCTGGAGTGCAGTGGCACGATCTCCGCTCACTGCAAGCTCCGCCTCCCAGGTGCACACCATTCTCCTGCCTCAGCCTCCTGAGTAGCTGGGACTACAGGTGCCCGCCACCAGGCTCAGCTAATTTTTTGTATTTTTAGTAGAGACGGGGTTTCACTGTGTTAGCCAGGATGGTCTCGATCTCCTGACCTCGTGATCCGCCTTCCTCGGCCTCCCAAAGTGCTGGGATTACAGGCATGAGCCACCGCACCCGGCCCCAATTTATTTCTAAGTAGAATTTTTTCCTTCAAAAATTCTGATTGGAAACTGTGCAAACCTTTATACAGAAAATTATATAACAATATTGAGAAAAAAATTAAAGTTCAAAACATATGGAGAAATAATGTTTATGAATCAGAGGATTCAATAGTATAAAGATTTCAAATTCCCATTACAGCAGGTGTAGATTAAAAAAAGAAAAAGGAAAAGAAAATTTCGGCCGGGTGCAGGTGCAGTGGCTATGCCTGTAATTCCAACACTTTGGGAGGCTGAGGCAGGTGGATCGGCCTGAGGTCAGGAATTCGAGACCAGCCTGGCCAACATAGTGAAACCCCATCTCTACTAAAAATATAAAAATTAGCTGGGCATGGTGGTACGTGCCTGTAATCCCAGCTACTTGGGAGGCTGAGGCAGGAGAATTGCTTGAACCCAGGAGGCGGAGGCTGCAATGAACTGAGATTGCATCACTGCACTCCAGCCTGGGCAACAGAAGCAAAACTCCGTCTCAAAAAAAAAAAAAAACAAAAAAACAAATTCAATTATTCCCAAACCGATTCAATACAATTCCAATCAAAATCCTAACAGGTATTCTTGTGGAACATCACAGCTGATTCTAAAATGTATGTGGAAATGCACAGGGCCCAGGGCCACACATAACTAAGATTTATTATCCACTGGATATTAAGACATAAAACTAGATGAGTGATTCTCAAACGTTTTGGTTTGACATTCCTGCAAACTATTGAGACTCTAAAATGCTTTAGTTAACATGCGTTATACCTATTATATTTATCATGTTAGAAATTAAAACAGGAAATTTATTTATTTATTTTTACTTTTTTTGAGATGGAGTCTCCCTCTGTCACCCCAGGCTGGAGTGCAGTGGGCATGATCTTGGCTCACTGTAACCTCCACTTCCCAGGTTCAAATGTTTCTGCTGCCTCAGCCTCCCAAGTAGCTGGGATGACATGCATGTGACACCACATCCAGCTAATTTTTTATTTTTAGTAGAAACAGGATTTCACCATGTTGCTCAGGCTGGTCTTGAACTCCTGACTTCAGGTAATCCGCCCGACTTAGCCTCCCAAAGTGTTGGATTACAGGCGTGAGCCACCGTGCCAGGCCCAAACAGGAAAGTTTTAAATATCAATTCATTCACTTAAAAATAACAAGAAATCTATTACATGCTAACATAAATAACTTTAATGAAAAATAACTATTTTCCAAAACAAATTTAAAAAATGAGTGAGAAAAGTGGTACTGTTTGACATTTTTTGGAAATCTCTTTAATGTCTGGCTTGATGGGAGACATCTGGGTTCTCCTATCTGCTTCTGCATTCAATCTGTCACAACACTGCACTTCATGTGGCCTCTGGAAAACCCTACTGTACACTTGTGGGAGGATGAGTGTGAGGCAAAAAACCACCAAGTGTTACTATGAAAACAGTTTTGACCTGGCCTCTGAAAGGGTCTCAGGAAACCCCCATAGTCCTGGGACCACACTTTGAGAATTGCTGAAACACAATGGGTCACTGGCAGAGGACAAACAGACAGGAATAGAAGAGGCAGGCAAATCCTGGTATACACAACGACCTGACTTATGACAAAGGTAGCTCTACAGAGCAGGAGGAGATGGCCTTTTCAATAAATGGAACTAAACATCATCATCATCATCATGACACCTAGTAAAACAAAATGACCCAATCTCACACCACACACACAAAAATTCCAAAGATCGTTGATCTAAATGTGAAAGGCAAAACAGTGACAGAAAAGAATGTAGATTACCTTCACATTAGGATACAAAAACCCCTAATTACAAAGGAAAAGGCAGAAACATTCAACTACATTAAAATTAAGAATTTCCATTAATCAGAGAAATGCAAATCAAAACTACAATTAGATATCATCTCACTCCAGTTTAAATGGCTTTTATCAAAAAGACAGGCAATGAGAGATGATGGCGAGGATGTGGAAAAAGGGAAACGCTCCTACACTGCTGTTGGGAATGTAAATTAGTACAATCACTATGTGGAGGTTCCTCAAAAAAACTAAAAATAGAACTACCATGTGATCCAGCAATCCCGCTACTGGGTATACACCCAAAAGAAAGAAAATCGGTGTATCGAAGAGATTTCTGCACTCCCATGTTTACTGCAGCACTATTCACAATAGCCAAAATATGGAATTAACCTAAGTGTCCATCAATAGATGAATGGATACAGAAAATGTGGCACTTATACACAATGCAGTACTATTCAGTCATCAAAATGAATGCAATCCTGTCATTTTCAACAACATGGATAAAACTGGAGGACATTATGTTAAGAGAAATAAGCCAGGCACAGAAAGATGAACATTGCATGTTCTCACCCACATGTGGGAGCTAAAGAAAAAAAAAATTGAACCCATGTAGATAGAATAGAGGATAGGAAGGGAAGTGGAAAAAGGGACTGGGCACAAAAATACAGTTAAAAAGAATGAGTAAGTCTAGTGTTCAGTACCACAATAGGGCAACTACAGTTAATGATAATTTATTTTATATTTCAAAATGACTAAAAGACTAGAATTGGAATATTCCTAACACGAAGAAATGATAAACGCTTCAGGTGATGGGGTACTCTACCCTAACTTGATAATTGTGCATTGTATGCTTGTATCAAAATACTGCATCTACCCCATAAATATGTATGGCTATTACATATTCATAATAATTAAAAACAAAAACAAAAAAAAAATTGTTAGTGAAGAGATACCTTTAAGAGAATAAAAAGGAAAGGCTAGCCACTAGCTAGTAATAAATATCTGCAACACAGACATAAAGCAGGGAGGGGAGGGGAGGGGATCAATACATTTATCCCTTATACAAACCAATAAAACAAAGAACACCTACCAGAAAATTAGCCAAAAGACTTCAATGAGCTCTTCACAGAGAAGTTATCCAAATGGCCAAAAAACATATAAAAGGCTGCTCAACTTCATTAGTAATCAGGGAAATGCAAATTAAAACCAAAGTGGAGTGTTAATTAGTACAACCACTTTGGGAAACTGTTCTATCGTTTCTAATAAAGTTAAATACTCACCTACTCCATAACCCAGAAATCCACTCCTAGATATACACACAAGAGAAATGAGTATATATGAGAATGTTCATAGCAGCTTAATTCACAATAGCCAAAACCTAGAAACAATCAATAAGAAAATGAATAAACAAAGGGTAATATAACCACACAACAGAACTCAGCAAGAAAAAAAGAGTAACTGATAAAACCAACAAGTTAGATAAATTGAAAAAAAAAAAAACAAAAAACATTATGCTGGGCAAAAGAAGTCAGACACAGCAGAGTCTATACTGTCTGAGCCCATTTATATGAAGTTCAAAAACAGGCCAAATGCATGTATAGTGGCTGAAGTCAAAACAGGGTGGTTAGAATAGCAGCTTCTTTCTGGAAATTACCATGAGAGAACTTTCTGGGGTGATGAAAATATGCTGTATCTTCATCTGGGTAGTGGTTAACTAGATACATTTATATGTAAAATATTCTTCAGGCTGTACATTTTTGTTTTTATTGTGTATGACATCTACCTCGGTTACACACAAAAACCCATTATGTACCTACCAGAATGGTTAATAAAATTTAACAGATTGATAATTCTAAGCCTTGGCAAAGAGGTGGATAAACAGGAATTCTAACACATTGTTGGTAGGAATCTAAACTAGTGTAACCACTTTGGAAAATAGTCTGGCATTACCAAGTAAAACTGAAGATATACAAAAATGTTTATAGCTGCAGTATTCCTAATTGCTGCAAACTGGAGACAAATTTCCATCAAAAAGAGAGTGAAGGCTGGGTGTGGCAGCTCACGTCTGTAATCCCAGCACTCTGGGAGGCCAAGGCAGGTGGATCACCTGAGGTGAGGAGTTTGAGACCAGCCTGGCCAACATGGTGAAATGCCGTCTCTACTAAAAATACAATAATTAGCCAGGTGTGGTGGTGTGCAACTGTAGTCCCAGCTACCTGGGAGGCTGAGGCAGGAGAATTGCTTGAACCCACGAGGCAGAGGTTGCAGTGAGCTGAGAATCGTACCACTGTACTCCAGCCTGGGCGACAAGAGTGAAACTCAGTCTCCAAAAAAAAAAAGAGAGTGAATATAATATCAATTGTGTTATATTCATAATAGAGTATTATTCAGCAATGACTAATGAACAAACTACAGCTCCATAAAACACAGGTGAATCTCACAAAATAACACTGAGTGAAAGCAGTCAAGTAAAGAAAACAAACTAAATGGTTCCATTTACATAAAGTTCAAATAGCAAAACTAAACTACCAAGTTTGGGTGTGATCTTAGAAAAGTAAGAAAATTATTCTCATAAAAGTCAGGACAGTAACTTTTGAGAAGTGGAATACATATAGTTGATTAGGGTGAAGTTAAGGGAGGGCTTTCTGCAGTGCTGACATTGGTCTATTTAATGACTGGAATGTTGGTTACAGGGTTATGCTTTGTTGATTACAACAAGAAGAAGACACACTGCTCAATGATTTTTCTGTATGTTATAGTTCACAATAAAAGGTTAAAAACAATCAATGGGACCTGGTGACTGATTAAATTTGGTGGGGGAGGGGAGGAGAAAGAAAGAATCACAGACAAGTCCCAGGTTTCTGACTTGCACAATTGCTTAGGTGGTGATGCCTTTCATTGAGATAGGAAACAGCATTTTCAGAGGAAGAGTATGAAATAAATCTTGGACATACTGATTTTATTACTTTTGGGACATCCAAGTAGAGACAGCTAGTAGGCTATTAAATATTAGCAAATGGAGTACTCAACCATCAGAGGTTGGGGTTGAGATAAAAATGTTGGATTCACCCATGAGTGAGACTATGGACATGGCTGTGACTGTTAAGGGAAAGAAGAATGACAGAAAGGCCTAAGGCTGCTTGGTGGGACATTAACATTTAATGGCCAGATATAGGAGAATAAGCCAGCAAAAAAAAAATTGAGAGTGGTAGGAGGAAAATGAAGAACTGTCATGAACCATTAAGCAAGAGGAAAGAGCGTCTCAAGAGTAAGAAGTCATTCTCTGCAGGTTGATGCGTAGTTGGGAGGTGGGGTGGGGGCCATGGATTATGTGTACTACTCTGCAGGACAGTTTTTACTCCACTTCTTTCTGGCTGACTTGACACAAGCAACAACCCAACAGAAAACCAATGCTTCTGAGAATGGCTGCAAGTTTTTATGTGCTGTCTTTTGAGGTAAGAAATCAAGGCTGAGCTCTTCTTTCTCCTAATTCTCAGGAAGGAGGAAGGCAGATGTGAGAACACTGGTTGGGTCTATGTGCTACTGGGCAGCATCACTGTTAAAAGGTCAGCACACAGATGCGAGATCACTTTTCTGCTTCTTTCATGTGACTGAAGTGGTTGAGAAGGTTGTCACTCCCCCCTGCACCCCCCACACCCCCGCAGTAAGGGATAGCCAGGGCCAAACCTACAGCTTGGGCAGAAGAGGCCAGGGCAGGTGTCCAAGGCCAGATCAGCAGTCAGCCAGGGCAAATGGGCTCGCTCTGGTTACATGACCTGGGGCAACTGACAGAAAGGAGTGAAATGTGGGGAAGATCTCAGTGTGTTTGAGAACTGGGGAGATGAAAAGGGTTCATTCTCATGGCCAACTTTAGTTTGAAATAATTTAAGCTTAACTAGATTCCAAAAAAACAGTATTTCCACCTGAACCAGCTGGGTTAATTCCAGTCTTCTACCCTGGAGTTTGGTGCCCAAGTCCTAGTTAAGAATCAAATGTAGAGTCCTTTTGTCGTCCATTTGTCAGTGCAAATATTTAAGATAAATATTTCTCCCAGGGACCCTGTAGACTTGAAAACAGTGGCTATAGATTGAAGACAATTTTGATATTCCAGGGATCCCTGATCAGAATAATAAGAAATTACCATAATTTCTCAATTTCTAGCACCACACAAAAATGTCTAGCACCACATCTCACACACACAGACACACACACACACACACACACAGGTGTGGGCTTACCTACTTCTCAGAAAATTGCACAGATTCAACAAGAAAGAATAAATAGTAATGAATATGTTCCTTAATGGCTGGCTGGTGAATAATAATAAAATGTTAACTAAAACAAAAACAATTTTTATATTTAAAACCACTATCACCCCTCACCAAATATTTAAGTGATAAAGTCTAAACTGACAGAACAGCAAATTAGTGCAGTCCTTTGGGAGGGAAATATGGTGATGCATATTAGGAAACAATCCTCTTATTTGTTGCTTTCTTTTTCTTAATGACACAAAAAACAAAATTAAAAAAGGCTATGTTTGATAAATCACAATACATTCTTACAATGAATACTATGTAAACACTTTAAAAATGAGATGCTTGTGTGAGAACTAACTTTGAAGGAGGCGCAAGGTATTTACAAATTATTCTATTGAATGATAGCTAGTATTTGTGCAACACCTAGGTACTAGGGCTGTGTTGTCTGCTTGTACACCTGCTGTTTTAATTTTACAATAACAAGGTAGGTGGCATACTAACCTCATTTAACAAATAAAATGGAAGTGGAGGCTTAAGTTTATTATCTATTATCACTGAGGGAGGACATAGCAGAATTATGATTTAAAACCATAAAAAAACCTTGATTTCAGAAACTACACTTCCACTCACTGTGCCAGTATACATACTTTTGAAAAACTCATTTATTTAATATGCATCAATGTTACATTTCTTTAATATACAACAATGTACATAATATCAACGTTATGTATTGAATATACATCAATGTATGAGTTCACAGCTCTTATCACTAAGGATTTTTGGGTTCCTTTAGTAAATTTTAAGAAAACTGTTATGAATTAACAGTATAGATGATACAAACATATGGCAAAAGTAACAAGGAGGCACTCCAATGACTGAAAGTTTGGACAACAAAACTCTCACCTTCTCGGCCGGGCATGGTGGGTCATGCCTGTAATCCCAGCACTTTGGAAGGCCGAGGCGGGCGAATCACGAGGTCAGGAGATCAAGACCATCCTGGCTAACACGGTGAAACCCCGTCTCTACTAAAAATAAATAAAATTAGCCAGGGGTGGTGGCGGGCACCCGTAATCTCAGCTACTCGGGAGGCTGAGGCAGGAGAATAGCTTGAACCCGGGAGGCAGAGGTTTCAGTGAGCCAAGATCGTGCCACTGCACTCCAGCCTGGGTGACAGAGTAACACTCTGTCTCAGGAAAAAAAAAAAAAAAAAAAACTGGGCTGGGCGCAGTGGCTCACGCCTGTAATCCCAGCACTTTGGGAGGCAGAGGCGGGCAGATCACAAGATCAGGAGATCGAGACCATCCTGGCTAACATGGTGAAACTCCATCTCTACTAAAAATATAAAAAATTAGCTGGGCGTGGTGGCGGACGCCTGTAGTCCCAGCTACTCAGGAGGCTGAGGCAAGAGAATAGTATGAACCAGGGAGGCGGAGGTTGCAGCGAGCCGAGATTGCACCACTGCACTCCAACCTGGGCGACAGAGCAAGACTCTGTCTCAAAAAAAACAAAAACAAACAAAAAAAACTCTCACCTTCTCAAAAGGCACTTTCTTCTTTACATGCTACAATACTGTATGAAATTTTCACAACAATTACATATTACCCCAAAGAGGTTTTTTGAAAAAATAAAACAACCCCTCCTGAAACATTTTCAAGTAAAACAAGAGTAAAACATAATGTGTACCCTCAGAAACTGGAAACATCCTTCATATCTAACAATAAGAGCTAAGTACAGTTATCAACTTGATTAAATGGTCCTTAATCATTAAATTAATGAGTATAAGAAAAAGAGATCATAATATACTGCTGATTATTACAAGAATCTGAGTATACATACACCATATACCACGATAAAGTCTCTTTAGACCCAAAAGTAAAGGTGAAAAGAGAAATGAAAACAGGGATAGATGATATAAGGCTTTTCCCTCAACTAATTTACTCTAATACTACCTTTGTAATACATGTGTTTAGAACAAAACAATGCCACAATAAGCATCTAGGTTAAAACTGTTATCAGACAGGCAACTCCAGAATAAACAGATACAATATACTCCTTGATGGAAAGACCTGCTAGTGAGAACTGACTCCTTCCCATATTCATCTATAAATTTAGCACAATTCTAATCAAAATCTCAGTGGAATTTGTCTTACAACTCAACAAAATAATTCTAAAATTCACCGGAAACAGTAAATTCATGAGAATAGCTAAGAAAAATTTGAAAACGAGCATATTTGCCCTATCAGATATCAAACTTCTATAAAAAGCCATGGGGGAGGGGTGGTAATGGAATAAACACAGACAGACCTGTCACTGGAACAGAACTGAGAATCCAAAGAGGCCTTATGTACGCAGGAAAGCCTTGAGGCATCTGAAATATGAACAAGTCAATGAACTGAAAGAGGCAAAAGTCTATCCATTTAGGAAAAATTTAGATCCCCACCCTTACACTAGACACAAAAGGAAATTCCATACAAACTAAAAGAGCTTAGTGTGAAAAAATTTTTTTCACATAAAATATATGAAAAATTTTAAAAGATAATCTTGGGATGGTAGAGATTTTGCTAAACCAGAAAAAAAAAAAAAAAAAAAAAAACTATAAAGAAGTGAAAGATTTTCAAGTTGAATAATGAAGAATTTTTTTAAGTGAAAGATCTGACCACCTAAGTTAAAACTTCTATATAAAGACACCATAAACAAAATTAAAAGACTAATAACAAATGAGGAGAAAATGTGTAACACATATAACAAAAGATTAACCATTATGATATCTAAAGAACTCCTATAAGGCAATAAGAAGAAAAGATAAACAACCAAGAAAGGGAAAAAATGGGCAAAGGTATGAACAGGCAATATCCAGAAGAAATGCAAAATTTTGTCTGTACAAAATTATGTTGTAGACTCATGTAACACCCAGTGAACTACATTCTAGGAGATTAAAGAAGTCATGTTTTTCAAGACTAACAAATTACATACATTTACACGATATCAGAATGGGAAATGCCTGTCTGAACTTGAATCTACAGACAAAAATTACCAAGAAAAAATCATTGAAATTATCATAGACTTCAAAAAACCTTTGTACTAGCATTTGTCTAAATCAATGTGAAAAATTCTAAAACTTATCCAGGCAGGAGAAGAAACACAGTTAATAAAAACATGAAAACCTCATTATTAAACAAGGTGATTATAAATTAAACGATAAATTTTTTTTAATGTGAAACCATCAAATCTTGCTGATGCTTGGGGAAAATGCAAATCAAAACAGTAACATTACAGTTTTCATAAATTATATTGGCAAATATCTAATAAATGAGAATGCCCAATTTGGGAAGGGCACAGGGCACCCGACATTCTCTTACATTACTGGTGGAATTTTTAACAACATGGGAAAACAGTGGTAATATTTTCTTTTTTTTGAGACAGAGTTTCACTGTGTCGCCCAGGCTGAAGTACAATGGCATGATCTCGGCTCACTGCAACCTCTGCCTCCCCAGTTCAAGTAACTCTCCTGCCTCAGCCTCCCAAGTAGCTGGGACCATGGGTGTGCATCACCACGCCTGGCTAACTTTTGTATTTTCAGTAGAGACCGGGTTCACCACGTTGGCCAGGCTGGTCTCAATCTCCTGACCTCAGATGATCCACCTGCCTCAGCCTCCCAAAGTGCTGGGATTACAGCCACCGTGCCCAGCTGTGATATGTTAAGTGAGGAAAAGACATATTAAACATACAGTAAGGGCCGGGCGCGGTGGCTCAAGCCTGTAATCCCAGCACTTTGGGAGGCCAAGATGGGCGGATCACGAGGTCAGGAGATCGAGACCATCCTGACTAACACGGTGAAACTCCGTCTCTACTAAAAAATACAAAAAACTAGCCGGGTGAGGTGGCAGGCGCCTGTAGTCCCAGCTACTTGGGAGGCTGAGGCAGGACAATGGCATAAACCCGGGAGGCAGAGCTTGCAGTGAGCTCCAGCCACTGCACTCCAGCCTGGGTGACAGAATAAGACTCCGTCTCAAAAAAAAAAAAACCGTACAGTAAGATCTCAACTATGTTCTAAAATAATAGTAACTATGTTTTATGAATACCTTTATGCCAGACACCAGGACTGTTTACATGTACTGGTACACTTCATATTGACAATAATGCTATGAGTTAACACTATTATTACCCTCATTTTATGGAGAAACAAACTGAGACAACAAGAGATCAAGTGATAGAGCCAAGATTTCATTCAACTCAGGTTGACTCTAGAGTCCAAGATCTTAACCACTAGCACAATGTACAGAAATTAATCAAATTCTTCAAACACAGTGGAGCTGAGTATACTGTCTATTGTAATTCCCGATTTTGTCATAGATTTTCTACTACTTTACTTCTCAAATACAAGTTTTTAAAAGGATCAGTAATCACAAGACAGCAACAGTGTCCCTGAAATTCCCCTAGATATGCTAACTACAAAATAAAACTCATAAATCATAATTCAATAGCTTTAAATATTGTAGCATAAGAACATTTTTCTAAATGAAATTTTATGTGCATCTATAACATAAGAAACAGATTAGGCTGGGGATGGTGGCTCACGCCTGTAATCCCAGTACTTTCGGAGGCCGAGGAGGGCAGATCACGAGGTCAGGAGGTCAAGACCAGCCTGGCCAACATGGTGAAACCCTGTCTCTACTAAAAATACAAAAATTAGTCGGGTGTGGTGGTGGGTGCCTCTAATCCCAGCTACTCAGGAGGCTGAGGCAGGAGAATTGCTTGAAACTGGAAGGCAGAGGTTGCAGTGAGCCGAGCTCCTGCCACTGCACTCCAGCTTGGGTGAAAGACCGTTTCCAAAAAAAAAAAAAGATTAAAGCAGTATTTTATTCTATCAATGCATTTTAAAGCTCAAATGTGGCCGGGTGTGGTGGCTCATGCCTGTAATTCCAGCAGTTTGGGAGGCCAAGGTGGGTGGATCATTTGAGGTCAGGAGTTCGAGATGAGCCTGACCAACATGGTGAAACCTCATCTCTACTAAAAATACACACATTGAAAAAATTAGCCAGGCATGGTGGCACATGCCTGTAGTTCCAGCTACTCAGGAGGCTGAGGCAGGAGAATAGCTTGAAGCTGGGAGGTAGAGGCTGCAGTGAGCCAAGTTGGCACCACTGCATTCCGGCCTGGGTGACAGAGTGAGACTCAATCTCCAAAAAAAAAAAAGCTCAAATGTATAACATATATAATGAGAACAATAAAATTCTTCTGATGAACACCAACATTAAATTATGGATGATTGGGCAGGCTTACGTCAAATTTGTTTTGTTTTGATTGCATGGTATCAAGAAAAACCTGATTCACAAAGATGAATAGATGATAAAGCATGTTTTGCAAATAATAATGTTTTGTGTGTGTTTTTTAAATAGTACATTAACGCTATCTAAGGATTTAATTATATCTGTCCAGAGGTTTTAAAAGTAAAATATTTCTAAATTAATTCTGTAATAGTGTTAAGGAATGAATACTTTGTAGTCATAAACTTTTGGTAAAAAATAAAACTTTACAATATGTACTAATCCTGATATATCCATTAAGCAGTCATGTTATTGCATAATGCAATAGTTCTAATGGTACTGAATGTGCTTATATAATGTTACATGTACAAACAAGTACTAGCCTAAAATTTCAAAGTATCAACATAAAGCTACAGTTTTACTAGTCAATAACATTTTATCCCTTTCTAACTCTGAGGAAGAAAAAACAGGAAAGAAAAATTTTAATTAAAAATAAATGGCATTTTAAAATGTTTCAATTTACACCAAAGTGAGGACACTCTATTCCAAGATTGTTGTCCTGGGTGTGAGCCATATATGATATTTCATTTTCTCCCTTTTTCTTATTTCTCTCACTATATTCTAGATACACTGCTTTTTTATTTTATTATTATTTTTTTTTGAGACGGGGGCTCTTGTTTGCCAGGCTGGAGTGCGATGGCGTGTCTTGGCTCACTGCACCTCCGCCTCCTGGGTTCAAGACTCTCCTGGCCTCGCCGTCCTAATAGCTGGGATACAGCATGCCCTACCCATGCCTGGCTAATTTTGTATTTTTAGTGAGCAGTTTCCTGTTGGTCAGGCTTTCGGTTCGTGAACCTCGAACTCCTGACCTCAGGTGATCCTCCCGCCTCGGCCTCCCAAAGTGCTGGGGTTACAAGCGTGAGCCACTGTGCCCAGCCTTTTTTTTTTTTTTTTTTTTTTTTTGGTTTGAGATGGAGTTTGCTCTGTCGCTCAGGCTGGAGTGAAGTGGCATGATCTCAGCTCACTGCAACCTCTGCCTCCCAGGTTGAAGTGGTTCTCCTGCCTCAGCCTCCTGCCTCACCCTCCTGAGACTACAAGCATCCATTACCATGCCCAGCTAATTTTTGTATTTTTAGTAGAGACAGGGTTTCACCATGTTGGCCAGGCTGGTCTTGAACTCCTGACCTCAGGTGATACACCTGCCTCGGCCTCCCAAAGTGCTGGGATTACAGGCGGGCGCCACTGTGCCTGGCCAACTTTTTATTTTAAAATTACTATAATTATAAACCACAGGAATTTACAAAAAAGTACACAGGGAGGTCCCAAGTACCCTCACCCAAATTCCTCCAATGTTATAACTTATGTAACTCTACTAAACTGTCACCATCAGGAAACTGACCTTGGTACATTCCCTAATTTATTCAGGTTTCACCAGTTTTGTATGTAAAATGGGACTTGAGTATGCTAGGATTTGTATGCAGTATGTGATTGGTTGTATGAAATTTTTAATCACATTTGCAGCTTTGTATAATCACACCTGAGATACAGAACTTTTCCATCCCTACACAGCTCCCTCATGCCACCACTTTATAACTACACCACCCCTCATCTCCCATTCCTAACTCCTAGCAACCACTAAATCTGTTTTCCATCTCTGCAGGTTTGTTATTTCAATAATGTTACATAAATGTAATCATACAGTATGTAACCTTTTAGGGTTCTCACTTGTTTTCACTCAGTATAACTCTCTTGAGATAACTGGTGGTACAAATCAGTTGTCTCTAATATATTAAAATTTAGCATGAGATGCATTTGAGTGTGTATAAACATTTATAATATTTTAAAGTTTAAGACATTAAAATATGAATCAAAGGTATATGAAATCCCTGTTTCATTGACAGAGAACAGGGATTCTGAGATACAAATTTTGAAAACTGATAATCTAATACAAGCCTAGTACAATGTAGTACAGGTTGAATATTCCTTATCTGATACACTTTGAAGCTGAAATACTTTGAATTTGTGATTTTTTCAGATTTGGGAATATGTGCATTTAACCGGTTGAGCATTCCAAATCTGAAAGTCCAAAATCCGAAATGGTCCAAAATCCAAAACTTGGAGTGCCAATATGACACTCAACAGAAATGCTCACGGAGGCACTTCAGATTTTGGATTTTCAGATTAGGGATCCTCAGCCTGTACAAGAACTTTATAGAAGAAAAACCCAGGACTCAGTGCTACGTCTTATCACTGTTTACAAGAGTACATGGTTTACAAGAATGCCTGGTTTTGTACTTGTTACGACCAACATCTAGATTCTGGTTCTTTCCCAACCCAGTTGAGTATGTTACATTCAAATATGACCACTTGCTATTCTTCTCAAATGACCACAGTTTGCTACCCTTTCAAGTTCTTCCTAATGACAGAGGAAACAAACTCCTCTTAAATTCCCAGATCTGTGTGGTGCTTTAGCTAGCACCACACGTCAGGTCCAATTCTCCTGTCTTTATATGCAGCAGGTCCACACAACAAGGCCTCCCTCAGAAAAAGCTACCCCAACCTAAGACAAATTCAAACAAACTCTTCTCCCTCCCCCTCCCTCCATGTGCCCAGAACCCCTTTCTCCTTCCTCCCTAGGCTAACCTGGTAAGTTTTCCGGATAGCTCACTCCACTATCTGTTAGCTAACTGGGTGTGACAAACCACGTCCTCACACCTTAAAAGGCAAACACTCCAGGAACTTACTTCTCGAATACCAACACCTTCACAGTAATTTCCCCGCCTTTCCAAAAAGTGCTCTAAACAGGTAAAAGCTATAATACAAACTCTATATATTTTTGTCATACAGATACAAAAGCTGGCACTATTGTTTGCATATTTTAAAAATCTGGTTGATATGGTTATCCGTCTATCAATATTAGATCTAAGTGGAATTTAAAGTAGTGGTAAAAGGCTGGGTGTGGCAGCTCAGACCTGTAATCTCAGCACTTTGGGAGGCCAAGTGGGAGGACTGCTTGAGGCCAGGAGTTTGAGACCAACCCAGGCAACAAAGTGAGACCTCGTCACTATGAAAAATAGAAAAAATTAGCCAGGCATGGTGGTAGGGTGTGCACCTGTAGACCCAGCTACTCAGGAAGCTGAGGTGGGAAGATCACTTGACCCAGGGAGGTTGAGGCTGCAGTGAGCGATGACTGCACCACTGCACTCAGCCTGGGGAGACAGAGTGAGACAATGTCTCAAAAAATGAAAGAAGAAAGAAAAGAAAAGAAAGGAAAAAAAGGAAAGGAAAGGAAAGAAAAAGAAAAAACAAAAGAAAAGAAAAGGAAGGAAGGAAGGAAGGAAGGAAGGAAAGAAGGAAGGAAGGAAGGAAAAGGGGAAAGGGGAAGGGGGAAGGAAGGAAAAAGAAAAGGAAGGAAGGAAGAAAAGAAAAGAGAGAGGGAAAGGAAGGAAGGAGGGAGGGAAAGAAGAAAAAAACAAGGGAAGAAAGGAAGACAGAAAGAAAGAGTAGTGGTAAAGAGCTTGGACTCTTGAGCCAGACTGCCTGGGTTAGAATCAGGCCTCTGCCACTGTACTACCTGGATCAGGAGTTAGTCAGTCTGCCTGGCTCAGTTTTCTCATCTGTAAAATGGTGATAAAAGCTACCTGCCTCATGGGACTGTTGTGAGACTTCAATAATATATGCAAAACATTTAGAACACTGCCTAGCACACAGTAAGCATTATCTGTAAGTATTAACATGTATCTCTACTACAGTCCAGATTCACTTCCTTGTGATATTTCTCTATTCCTCTTGGACTCTTTTCAGTTCAACCTGCTTCTGAAATTTCCATACCAAGAAACAATGATAATGTTAAGAATTTTATTTCTGAAATTCATCCTAGTCAAAATTACTAGAACAAATTCTCTTTTATGTACTAGCAGTTATTAACATTTCACTAAATATGAATATAAGCATTTAAAGTATGGGAGCAATGGAACAAATGCCAAGCAAAAAGCAGGCTATCAATCAGGACACATACGTGATACTCCCATGTTAAAAACAGGGAAGAATCATATGGTCATATGGATGTCTGTCTATGTGTCAAACGGCTCTGAAAAGTTTCACAGCAGTCTACTGAGAGGGAGAACTGTCTGTTTGGTGGAAGGGATATGAAGGAGACTTTTCACTGTACATGTTTTTTATTTTTTATATTTCAAATCTGAAGCAGTGAATGCATTACCTAGACAAGAATTTAATTTTTTTTTTTTTTTTTTTTTGAGACAGAGTCTCACTCTGTCACCCAGGCTGGAGTGCAGTGGCGCGATCGCGGCTCACCGCAACCTCACCTTCCCGGTTCAAGTGATTCTCCTGCCTCAGCCTCTCCAATAGCTGAGACTACAGGTTTGTGCCACCACGCCTGGCTAATTTTTTTTGTATTTTTAGTAGAGATGGGTTTTCACCGTGTTAGCCAGGATGGTCTTCATCTCCCGACCTTGTGATCCACCCGCCTCAGCCTCCCAAAGTGCTGAGATTACAGGCGTGAGCCACAGTGCCCAGCCAAGAATTTAATTTTTAAAATGGGGGTGCAAAGGAGACTTTAAATAAGTACTCTGGAAGCCAAGTGTCAAAGTCTCAATTTGCTACTACCTGTGTTATCTTGGGCAAGTCACTTAACCTCTGAGTCTCAGACAAAGCAAGAAGCAGTAAATACTTCTAGATTCTTTTAAGACAGAGTTTCCCTCTTGTTGCCCAGGCTGGAGGGCAGTGGCACGATCTCGGCTTACTGCTACCTCCGCCTCTCAGGTTCAAGCAATTCTCCTGCCTCAGTCTCCTGAGTAGCTGGAATTACAGGTGCCCACCACCATGCCCGGCTAATTTTTTATATTTTTAGGAGAGAAGGGGTTTTGCCATGTGGGCCAGGTTGGTCTTGAACTCCTGAACTCACCCACCTCAGCCTCCCAAAGTCATGGGATTACAGGCGTGAACCACCATGCCCAGCCCTGGGTTATATTATAATTCTAAAAGTTTTATTATCTCAGTGGGGTAGTAAATAGACGGTACTTTTTTTTTTTAAGATATGGTAGAGATAGTAATCCAACATTTTGTAAAACAAGGCAACTTTTTTGTGGACTTGATTTTCAAATGCAGTGGATCCTTGAAGGACATGAGTTTAAGCTGTGTGGGCCCACTTATATGCGGATCTTTTTCAACCAAATGCAGACCGAAACCTGCATTTATGGAGGCCCAACATTTCATATTCAGGTTCTGCAGGGCCCACAGTGGGGACTTGAGTATGCCAAGATTTCAGTAGGAACAGGGGTCCTGGAACCAATCCCCTATGGTACATGTCATACCATATGTATGTATATGTATAGGACCTATATATATACCAGAGGACAGCCGGACTATTTTTACAGTTTTAAGAAACATATATTTGTCAAGCCCATTAACCTTTCCAGATTATTTGTACTATTCTTACATAGAAACCCTTCTTAGAGGAGGTCTAATATATAGAAAATACCTACATAGAATATTCTGCACATTAGGGCCGGGCACAGTGGCTGATGCCTATAATCTCAGCACTTTGGGAGGCTGAGGCGGGCAGATCACCTGAGGTCAGGAATTCAAGACCAGCCTGGTGAACATGGCGAGACCCCGTCTCTATCAAAAATACAAAAATTAGCTGGGCATGGTGGTGGGCGCCTGTAATCCCAGCTACTTGGGAGGCTGAGGCAGGAAAATTGCTTGAACCCGGGAGGTGGAGGTTGCAGTGAGCTGAGATCATGCCACTGCACTCCAGCCCGGGTGACAGAGCGAGACTCCATCTCGAAATAAAAAATAAAAAATAAAATACTCTGCATATTAGTTTCTCTTGCACAACTTCAAAATTATTTTAAATGAACACGTCTTTATACTATGCCATGAAGTCAGCAATAAACTACATTAAAACAATTAATGTTTAAACATATGAGTATGTACAAGAAACTAAAGGCATTTATTATCAAACACTGAAAAAAAAGAACATCTCCAATCAATGGTAACAGCTATAACTGAGGACAGGCTTTATTTCAGGAACATACACGTATCACTTTTCATCATAACACTAACCTGGCAAAGTAGGTTTTTTTGTTTATTTTTTCTTTTCTTGAGACAGGGTCTCTCTCTACCACCCACGGTGGAGTGCAGTGGCACCATCATGGCTCACTGCGGACCTCAGCCTCTCAGGCTCAAGTGATCCTCACACTTCAGCCTCCCAAGAAGCTGGAAATACAGGCATGCGCCACCATGCCCGGTTAATATTTGTATTTTTTGTAAAGACTGGGTTTCGCCCTGTTGCCCAGACTGGTCTGAAACTCCTGAGCTCAAGAGATCTGCCAGGTGTCAGCCTCCCAAAGTGCTGGGATTACAGGTGTGAGCCACTGCACCAAGCCCTAAGTAGGTGTTAAAATCCCTATTTAACATAAGAAACTGAGGCACCAAGAAGATAAAGCCACAAGTCTAAGAACTGGGAGAAGTGGAAGCCCACTCAGATCCCTTAGATTTGAGCTCAGTGTACCAAACCAAGGGAGTAGGGAGTGCTTAACTTAATGTTAGCTGGCAGGCAGATGCAGGTTTGCAGCAGTTTTCACCGATTTATGGGAAAATTGGGAAAAAGTAAGGACACGAAAGTATAGACGAGGTTTCACCATGTTGGCCAGGCTGGTCTTGAACTCCTGACATCATGATCCACCCGCCTCGGCCTCCCAAAGTGCTGGGATTACAGGTGTGACCCACCATGCCTCAGCCTTCCACAGTGCCGGCTTCCCAAAGTGCTGGGATTACAGGCATGAGCCACTGCACCCGGCCAAGAAAAGTCAATTTTAAGCATTTAAGCAGGCCAGGCGCGGTGGCTCACGCTTGATTCCCCAGCACTTTGGGAGGTAGAGGCGGGTGGATTACCTGAGGTCAGGAGTTCGAGACCAGCCTGGCCAATATGGTGAAACCCCATCTCTACTAAAAATACAAAAATTAGCCGGGCATGATGGCAGGTGTCTGTAATCCCAGCTACTCGGGAGGCTGAGGCAGGAGAATCACTTAAACCTGGGAGGCGGAGGTTGTAGTGAGCGGAGATCATGCCATTGCACTCCAGTCTGGGCGACAAGAACAAGACTCCGTCTCAAAAAAAAAACAAAAACTTAAGCATACAGTAAGTACTCTTTCCATGCTCCAATGTTAAAAGATCCATTTATTACAGACTACTTGTTTCGAAAACAAATCTAAAATTGGTAATAATTCTGCTTAAATTCCATATTAAATTAGGATCAAAAGTTATTTTTAGTTCTTGTTTCTTAAATACTTGAAATGTGCTGCTGCATAATGTTTTCCTTAAATATTTATTCATTCAACTAACTTTGGGTGGAAGGTACTTGTAAGTTTAAAAGTCCTTTCTGAAAGTGGAAATAACAATGTTTGCATAAAAGACACTCAATGGTTTTCAAAGGGTATCTGGGAGTCTAATCAGCCTATTAACTTTGTTCTGAATAACCAACAACAAATGTGAGCTTTTTGTCACATCTACGTATCTTCCCCTGTAAACTGATACCTACATTTTAAATGCATTTTTTAAATGTTTCATTTGGCCCTATGATAATTATTTCTCCTCTAAAAAGCGACAGGATTTCGGTTTAAGAGCAAATGAGACAGAGTATCTGGTCCATGAAAAAGACTAAGTGGAAAGATCAGCTCCCTGAATTTTGTAACCAATAACAAGACAAACTTCAATGCTACCTTGTTCATATAATCAACAATATGTGAGTTGAAATAAACTAGTGAGCTACACATTTCTGATACATACCAATTTACCAATCAAAAGGAGAGGAAGAAATCGCTCAAATGTGCCTACTGTTAACAAACATCTAAATATCAGACATAGTCTCTATTAAAATCGTAACCTATACATTTTGAAATCATTCCTTCGACTTGTTATTTTTTTAATCGCCCCATTTAAAAAAACAACAACAAAAAACAGCAGCCACTTTTAAAATGTAAATTCCCCCCTTTTTCAAAGTAACTTGTCTAGGAAAATTTAATGCATTAAAATAAAACATAACAGACAAACCAATTACATTTAAAAAACCCAAAAAACTAAAATGATTAGTAACACAAACCAATCGCTCCAGTTTAGCAAAGGGTGTGTTTTTAATCTGTTGTGGGTATCCTATTATACTAATAGGCAACAACGTTTAAAAGTCATCCCAATGCCTAAAACACCACCATACACATAACATACTGGCCCTTTACTCCAATGAAGCTTGAACTAGACCCAAACTCAGACCATTTTCCCCTCCTGGCACACTGAAATATACGAGGGAGAATCCAAGAAATCAGATATGTTAACTGCTGGTATCTTCCTCCAGAGTAGGGTCAAATTCGTGTTTGCCAGCAAATGTCACCGTCCCAATAAGTCTGCAAATTCTCACTAGCGCTGGAGTACAAAGAGGCCTGACCACGGAAACACCTGTCCTAGCACCAGGAAGACAGTGGGAAACGCAACCCCCCTGTCTCCGCGCCGGCCCCAAAGCCTCGGCTGCAGCGATCGGGGGAACAAGAGGTGGCCGCTGGTCTCGCGGGTGCGGCGGACAGTGTCCCACACCCCCGGCCCGCCTCCCGAGAACCAGGAAACCTGTCAAGACGGCCTGGACCCACCCTCCGCAGCCCCTTCGCGCTCCTGCCCAGCCCGGCCCCAGCCCGCCCGACCGCTCCGCGTCCGCCCCGGCCTCCCGGCTGCACTCTGCCACCTCATCCCTCCCGGCTGCCTCGCGGCCCCGCCACCTCCTCCCCGCGGCCTTGGCTCAGGCCACCCCCCCGGGCAGGAGCGCCCCGCAGCCGCCCCTCGCCCGGCCCCGACCCCGTCGGTCCCCCCACGGGGCGGGGGGGG
>NW_016807525.1:360699-364382 GCF_001698545.2 Rhinopithecus bieti | reverse complement strand
GGGGCTGAGCGGGTCAGCGAGGGAGGGACTTAGAGGAGCGGTGTGAGGAGCACATTGCAAGGATGGCACTGTGGGTGACTGGGTGAGCCGTCGGCCCCTCCTGAGGATGGCAATCAATTGCCAACCTTTTCCCCTTTTTCGTCGTTATCACTTGATATTTCTGACCCAATCTAAATCAACCCTGGCCAATGCTTGGAGCTCCAGAGCCACGCTTCTGTGACCTAATCTTCCCACTACTACCTCTGTGGGACTCTGTTCGACCTGTACAAAACTTTTTTTTTAATGTGCAAAACTATGTTTTAAATTTAAAAACTATTTTTTAAAACATGATTTATGGACCAGGTACGTTGGCTAACACCCGTAATCCCAACACTTTGGGAGGCCGAGGCAGGTGGATCACCTGAGGTCAGGAGTTCGAGACCAGCCTGGCCTACATGGTGAAACCCCGTGTCTACTAAAAATACAAAACACAACAACAAAAAAATTAGCCGTGTGTAGTGGTGAGCACCCGTAATCCCAGCTACTGGCGAGGCTGAGGTACGAGAATCGCTTGAACCCGGGAGGCGGAGATTGCAGTGAGCCGAGATCGTTCCACTGCACTCCAGCCTGGGCGATAGAGTGAGAGTCTCAAAAAAAAAAAAAAATTTACGAATGTCTTGCTTCTCTGTAAGCTGAATTTGAGGTGGCTTACCATAAGTCATATAATATAGAAAAATATAAAGATGAGCTAATACAATCAGAACGAAGAAAAAGAAAAGTCAGAATAAAATGAAAGGCCAGGAATAAGAACACATATAAGCAGGCCATAGGAGCTTACACAGTTATTAAAATTGCGTTATAAATTTGGCTCTGAGCTTCCCGGTGGCCAAAACTAAAAGGAAAACAGATGTATGTGCTTTTCTCAGTGTCTTTAAGAAGAAACACAGTGTTCTTGGAGATTTTCAGTTTCCCTGGTTGCAGCTTTCAATTTTTCAGGGGCATTATATAGTGATTTTGAGTAATAAGCAATATCTTTGTATTCGTTATCTATTGTTGGGTAAAAATCACCCCAAATTTAACAGCTTAAGAAACAATACATTTTTTTCCCTCACAGTTTCCATGGGCTAGGAATCTGGGTGAGGTTAGCTGTGTCCCCTGGCTCAGGCTCTCACGAGGATACAATCAAGCTGTCAGCCAGGGCTGCAGCTCTCTCAAGGCTTCAGATTCCTCTTTCAAACTTACTTCCACGGCTGCTGGCAGGCCTCAGGTCCTCTCTGGCTGTTGGCTGGAGACATCATTTCCTGTCCACTTGCACCTCTTGTTGAGAAGTGGCAGGCTTACCCCAGGGAGAGGGAGGGGAAAGAGGAAGAGACAGAAAAAGAAAATGAGAGTGAGATCACAGTCCTTTTTTGAAAACTAATCCCAGAAGTGACATCCCATCACTTTTACATAGTCTATTGCTAATTAGAAAATAGTCCCTAGGTCCAGCCAGGCGTGGTGGCTCACACCTGTAATGCCAGAATTTTGGGAGGCCAAGGTGGGTACAGCACCTAAGGTCAGGAGTTCAAGACCAGCTGACCAACATGGTGAAACCCCATCTCTACTAAAAATACAAAAATTAGCCGGACATGGTGGCACATGCCTGTAATCCCAGCTACTTGGGAAGCTGAGGCATGAGAATCGCTTGAACCTGGGAGGTGGAGGTTGCAGTGAGCCGAGCTCACACCATTGCACTCCACTTGGCTTACAAGGAGAAACTCCATCTCAAAAAAAGAAAAAAAGAAAGAAAAAGAAAATAGTCCCTAATCCAGCCCATGCTCAAAGGGAGAGGATTACACAGGACATGAATATGAGGAAGCTATCTACCACAGTCCTCAAAAACATCCTCACTCTGCCTGGGTGGGGTGGCTCACAACACTTTGAGAGGCTGAGGCAGGAGGATTGCTTGAGGCCAGCAGTTCAAGACCATCCTGAGCAACATACGGAGCCCTGGTCTCTGCAAAAAATATGCAAAACTAGCAAGGCATGGTGCATGCCTGTTGTTCCAGCTACTTGGGAGGCCGAAGAGGGAGGACTGATTGAGCCCATAGGGCTTGGGGCAGGGGTGTGGATTGAGGTTTCAATGAGCTGACATTGTCCCACTGCACTCCAGCCTGGATGACAGAGTGACACACTAATTAAAAAACAAAACAAAACCCAAAACCTCACTCTACATCCTTAATGGTTTTAATAAATTTAAGTGGACTCCTGCAACCTCCCTTCGTATAGATTCCTTTACTCAGTTGATGAGATCTCTTGATCATTGGGCTTCTTTCATCAATAGGTCTGGGAGGTTTACCCATGCTATTGCAAATAGTGATTGTTAATTTTCATTACTGTGTAATAGTCCATTATATTAGATATCCACAATTTTACTTATCCATTCTACTACTGATGGACATCTGGCCCATTTTTAGCTATCATGAATTAAGTTGCTATGAACTTAATGACCTTTGATGCCTCATAAGCCCTCATTTATTTTTATTTTTAAATTTGAGACACAGTTTAGCTCTTGTTGCCCAGGCTAGAGTGCAATGACACAATCTCGACTCACTGCAACCTTCATCTCCCAGGTTCAAGTGATTCTCCTGCCTCAGTGTCCCCAGTAGCTAGGATTACAGGCATGTGTCACCAAGCCTGGCTGATTTTCTTTTTTTTTCTTTTTGTATTTAGTAGAGATGGGGTTTCACCATATTGGTCAGGCTGGTCTCAAACTCCTGACCTCAGGTGATCCACTGCCTCGGCCTGGATCTACAGGCGTGAGTCACCATAAGCCCTCATTTATTTATTTATTTATTTATTTATTTATTTATTTATTTCCCTTTCTTTCTTTCTTTCTTTCCTTCCTTCTTTTTCTTTCTTTCTTTCTTTCTTTTTTTTTTTTGACGGAGTCTCACTCTATTGTCCTGGAGTGCAGTGGCATGATCTCGGCTCACTGCAACCTTTGCCTCCCGGGTTCAAGTGATTCTCCTGCCTCAGCCTCCTGAGTAGCTGGACTACAGGCATATGCCACCACACCTGGCTAATTTTTGTATTTTTAGTAGAGACAGGGTTTCACCATGTTAGCCAGGCTGCTCTGGAACTCCTGACCTCAAGTGATCTGCCTGCCTTAGCCTTCCAAAGTACTGGGTTTACAGATGTGAGCCACCATGCCTGGCCTGTTTTTTTGTTTTGTTTTGTTTTTGTTTTTTTGAGATAGGGTCTTACTCTCTCACCCAGGCTGGAGTGCAGTGGCACGACCATAGCTCACTGCAGCCTCAAACTCCCAGGCTCAAGTGATCCTCCTGTCTTAGCCTCCTAAGTAGCTCCTGGGACTATAGGCATGGACCACTACACCCAGCTAATTTTCTTTCTTTCTTTCTTTCTTTCTTTCTTTCTTTCTTTCTTTCTTTCTTTCTTTCTTTCTTTCTTTCCTTCCTTCCTTCCTTCCTTCCTTCCTTCCTTCCTTTCTTTCTTTCTTTTCTCTCTCTCCTTCCTTCCTTTCTTCCTTTCTTCCTTCCTTCCTTCCTTCCTTCCTTCCTTCCTTCCTTCCTTCCTTCCTTCCTTTTCTGCTAGAGATGGGGTCTCTTTTTGTTGCCCAGGCTGGTCTCAAACTCCTGGGCTCAAGCAATCTTCCCGCTTCAGCCTCCCAAACTGCTGGGATTAGAGACATGAGCCACCATGCC
>NW_016807525.1:339040-358157 GCF_001698545.2 Rhinopithecus bieti | reverse complement strand
TTCCTTCCTTCCTTCCTTCCTTCCTTCCTTCCTTCCTTCCTTCCTTCCTTTTCTGCTAGAGATGGGGTCTCTTTTGTTGCCCAGGCTGGTCTCAAACTCCTGGGCTCAAGCAATCTTCCCGCTTCAGCCTCCCAAACTGCTGGGATTAGAGACATGAGCCACCATGCCTGGCTGCTCCTTGTAGTTTTTAAATCACCTTTCTCTAATGACTAATGAATTTGAGCATTTTTTCCATGTGTTTTTTGACCACTTAGCTGTTCTCTTTTGTGAAGTGCCATTCAAGTCTTTTGCCCACTTTAAAAGATAGGTTAAGCCTGAGCAACATAGTGACCTCATCTCTACTAAGAATAGAAATTAGCCAGGCCTGGTGGTGCACACCTGTGGTCCCCCCTACTCAGGAGGCTTAGGCAGGAGGATCGCTTAAGCCCAGGAGTTAGAGGCTATGATCACACCACTGCACTCCAGCCTGGATGACAGAGTGAGACCCTGTCTCAAAATAAAAAATAAATTTGAATATAATTATATTTTTTAAAAAAGGTAATGGATTCTGTTATCATTTAATTATTGTCAGTACAGAGAAAATGCTCATTTTTAAAAACCTGGAGGAGGTGTGGACCAGTAAACATCATTTGTACACACAGGACCCCTGCTGACCCATCAGGCAAAAAAGAGGCCTCCACTGAGCAAGTCTACCTGTCGGATGCTATGTCATATTTACACTTCATGAGATCTGGGCAGGCACAGTAACTCATGCCTGTAAATCCCTGTCGGTCGAGGCAGGAGGATTGCTTGAGGCCAGGAATTCAAGGCTGCAGTGTGCCATGATTGTGCCACTGCACCCCAGCCTGGGTGACGGAGTGAGACCTTGTCTCCACAAATAAATAAATAAACATCATATGATCTGTACCAGGGTACAGGTAGGTGTTATCCCCACTTTTCATCCTCAACTCTGAGTTGAGTCATACATCAACTCTGATGATCTTTGCTTCCACTCCCCTTAAGTCATCCACAGGAACAGCTACTTTATATAGAAAAGTAAATCTCAGAGGGTTGAGTAACTTGCCCAATTACTGTAAAAGGTAGAGCTTCAATTAGCACCCAGGCCTGTCTGATGCTAGTATTTCCTCCCCACCCCTCTGTGTGGTTTCCCTTCATTTATTTTAATTTTTTTTGAGACGGAGTTTCACTCTTGTTGCCCAGGCTGGAGTGCAATGGCATGATCTCGGATCACTGCAACCTCCACCTCCTGGGTTCAAACAATTCTCCTGCCTCAGGATCCCAAGTAGCTGGGAATACAGGTGACTGCCACCACGCCCCGCTAATATTTTGTATTTTTAGTAGAGACAGAGTTTCACCATGTTGACCAGGCTAGTCTTGAACTCCTGACGAGGTGGCCTCCCAAAGTGCTGGGATTACAGGCATGAGCCACCGTGCCCAGCCTTGGATTCCCTTTAATAAATCACCACTCAATTTCATGTGGAGGCTCTGTTCATTCCCAAGATATAATGAGTGGATTATTTCCCTACCCACTTCCTCTGTTTTATCTATCAGTGTAATCAAGGGCCAGGGTCTTCCCTTGTTCTTGCCTCAAAGTGAAACAGAGGTGGCTTCCCTGTGCTCTGCAGCAGGCTAGTCCTAGGCTTAAATCCTGAAGTGTGCTGAGACTCTGCTGCACACTGCCATCCTGAGGCCCCTGTGATGTATCTCGACTGGGGTCCTCTCCTTCCAAGCTCCGTGAATCCCACCGCTGGGACCCTGGCCACCAGCCTAAACTTAGTCTCAGAGCTCAGTAACCTTCAGGAACTCTGAAGCCCGTGACTTCTCACACCCTTGCCATCCTATTCTTAGTTCTTTGTCTGTATTAACTCATTTAATCATGACAACAACTTTTGATGTAGAAACTATTTTTTTTTATGTTTTACAAATGAGGAAACTGAGGCTTAGAGAGGCAATATAGCCTGCCCAGAATCACATGGCTAATAAGTTGCAGAACTAGAATTCAAACTCCAAGTCTACCTCCTGGACCCCAGCTCTTGACCCCTGTGCTATGAGCTAATAGCACATGGAGGATTTTGATTATTTTCCTTAGCATTTACCACCATATAACATAATATGTATTATACTTACTTATCTTGTTTATGCTTGTCTCTCCCACTAGACTAGAAGCCCCAAAGGGCAAAAATCTTTGTTTTATTAACTGTGTCAGCATCTAGAATAGGCCCCAACCATAGAGTAGGTGCCCAGTACATATATATACACAGACATATATATACACACACACATATATATATAAAATTTTATTTATTTAATTTTTGAGACAGAGTCTCTCTCTGTCACCCAGGCTGGAGTGCAGTGGCACGATCTCAGCTCACTGCAACCTCCTCCTCCCAGCTTCAAGTGATTCTCCTGCCTCAGTCTCCCGAGTAGCTGGGACTACAGGCACACAACCCATGCCCGGCTAATTTTTGTATTTCTAGTAAAGGTAGGGTTTCACCATGTTGGCCAGGCTGGTCTCGAACTCCTGACCTCAAGTGATCCACCCGCCTTGGCCTTGGGATTACAGGTGTGAGCCACCGTGTCTGGCCCCCATATATATATTTTGAATGAATGAATGAATGAATGGACACTCAAAAAATGTTAGCTACTAGTATTTTTACAGAAACAATAGGCCCATAGCAAATACCTTTTCCCAAATGAAAAGGAAGTCCTCACCACAGAGATTATTTCACCACTCCAGAAAAACAGACAAAAGCTTTTAAAAGAGTGTTTTGAGGCAGAGCACAGTGGCTCACGCTTGTAATCCCAATGCTTTGGAAGGCCAACGTGGGAGGATCGCTTGAGGCCAGGAGTTACCAACCAGCCTGGGCAACATAGCAGACCCCATCTCTACAAAAAATAAAAATACAATATTAGCCAGGCGTGGTGGCACACGCTGTAGCCCTAGCTATTCAGGAGGCTGAGGTGGAAGGATTGCATGAGCTCGGGAGTTCAAGGCTACAGTGAGCTATGATCACGCCACTGCACTCCAGCCTGGGTGACAGAGAAAGAGCCTGTCTCTAAAAAAACAAAAGAATGAAATCGTGTTTTGCCCTCTGTTATCTGAAGTCCTTCTGCTTTCCTGAGGATGTCAGCGTCCACGTGGATGAGCATGCAATTCGCCTGACTCATCATCCCACGTTTTTCTCAGCTCTGACCTTTGCTTCCATTCCCCAAAAGCCACCACAGGAATAGCTCTTGTGATCCTTTCGGATGGCTAGATTTCTGAAATCTTAAACTCTGACATTCTTTCTACTTCTCCTCTGTGGCAGATTCTCCATTCCAAGGTGGCTGAAACAAGTTCTGCTATCCCGTGTGCTCTTCATTTATTTATTTATTTATTTATATATTTATAAAATAAAATTTTTTTTTTAGCTCTGTCACCCAGGCTGGAGTGCAGTGGTGTGATCTCAACTCACTGCAACCTCCATTGACCGGGTTCAACAGATTCTCCTGCCTCAGCCTTTGAGTAGCTGAAATTACAGGTGCCTGCCACCATGCCTGGCTAATTTTTGTATTTTTAGTAGAGACAGGTTTTCATCATGTTGGCCTGGCTGGTCTTGATCTCCTGACCTCAAGTGATCCGCCCGCCTTGGCCTCCCAAAGTGCTGGGATTACAGGTGTGAGCCACCGCACCTGACAACTTACTCTTGAAGTAAAAGAAGTACATTCAAAACCAAGGGAGAACATTGACTAATTGATTGTATGAGACTTCACAACTGGACCGGGGCAAATATTGTGGAGTGCTATATGCATATACTGTGGAGTGCTGAGGTCTGGGCTTCGTGTGTAGCCATGATTCAAATAGTGAACACTGTACTCAGTAGGAAAATTTTCACCCCTCACCCTCCTCCTATCCTCCCATCTTTTGGAGTCTCCAATATCTACTGTTCCCCATGTGTACCTATTGTTTAACTCCCACGCGTGAGAACATTCAGTATTTGACTTTGTTTCTGAATTATTTCACTGAGGATAATGGCCTCCAGTTCTATCCACAGTGCTGCAAAATACGTAATCTCATTCTTTATGTGGCTGAGTCATGTTCCGTGGTGTACATGTAGCATATTTTCTTTATCCAGTCATCCGTTGATGGACACTTAGGTTGATTCCATATCTTCGCTACTATGAATAGTGCTGTGATAAACATATGAGTACAGGTACTTTTTGATATATTAATTTCTTTCCCTTTGGGTAGATACCTAGTAGTGAGATTGCTGGTTGGACGGCAGTTCTATTTTTAGTTCTTTGAGAAATCTCCCTACTGTTTTCTGTAATGGTTGTACTAATTTACATTCCTACCAACAGTGTATAAGCGTTCCCTTTTCTCTGAATCCTCGCCAACATCTTTTGTTTTCTGGCTTTCAATTTTTTTATTTTTATAGAGATGGGGATCTCATTGTGTTGCCCAGGCTGGTCTCGAACTCCTGACCTCAAGTGATCTGCCCACCTTTGCCTCCCAAAGTTTGAGGTTACAGGCGCGAACCATCTCACCTGACTGTTTTCTGACTTTTTACTAATAGCATGTGCTGGGTGTGGTGGCTCATACCTGTAATCCCAGCACTTTGGGAGGCCTAGGCGGGCAAATCAACTGAGGTCAGGAGTTTGAGACCAGCCTGGCCAACATGGTGAAACCCCAACTCTACTAAAAGTACAAAAATTAGCTGGGCATGGTGGTGTGTGCTACTCAGGAGGCTGAGGCAGGAGAACCACTTGAACCTGGGAGGCGGAAGTTGCAGTGAGTCAAGATTGCACCACTGGACTCCAGCCTGGGTGACAAAGCAAGACATAATAGTAATAATAATAATAATAATAGCATGCGCTGTTCTTCAACATAACTTTAACATTGCTCCCATGGTGAGGTTGGGTCTGTGCTCCCCCCTCCTTGAATTCAAGAGTCTGTGACTGGCAGAAGTGATTTAAGGTAGGTCATAAAAGGTGACACCATTTCTCTGTGGTCTTCCTGGGATGCTTGCTCTTTGAACCCAGTCACCATGCTGTGAGGAAGCCCAGATCATAGGGAGAGGCCACATTTTGATGTTCCAATCAACAGTCCCAGCACAGGTTTCAGATGACAGCCAACATCAGTTGCCAGATATGGGACTGGAGAAGGCTTTGCAAAGACTCTAGCCCCAGCCACTGCAACAGCGTGAGAGACCCCAGTGAAAATCACCTACCTGAACCCATCAACTCCCAGAATCATGAAAAAAAAAAAAAAAGATTGTTATTTCAAGTGCCTAAAGTTTTGGGGTTATATATTATGCAATAAAATTAACTTAAACATCCTTTTTTCCTTCTAGCTTTTCGAATCTCTTACTCACCAAACCTAGTCTCTCTCTGAAGACCTGCTCTGCTTTAATCAATATTTTCCCCATAGACCCACTGAGGGGTAGGTTGGGTTATCTTCCTACTCTTTGTGGCTGCTCAGAGACCATTTCTTCTTCTTCTTCTCTCTCCTTCTCTTTCTCCTTCTCCTTCTCTTTCTCCTTCTCCTTCTCTTTCTCCTTCTCCTTCTTCTTTTTTTTTTTTGTGACAGAGTCTCACTCTGTCACCAGGCTGGAGCCCGGTGTCATGATCTCAGCTCACTGCAACCTCCACCTCCTGGGTTCAAGTAATTCTCCTGCCTCAGCCTCCCGAGTAGCTGGGACTACAGGCTCCCACCATCACACCCAGCTAATTTTTGTATTTTTAGTAGAGATGGGGTTTTATCATGTTGGCCAGGATGGTCTCGATCTGTTGACCTCATGATCTGCCCGCCTTGGCCTCCGGAAGTGCTGGGATTACAGGCATGAGCCACAACACCCAGCTCTTCTTCTTCTTCTATTTCTTCTTCCTCCTCTTCTTCCTCCTCCTCTTTCTTCTTCCTCCTCTTCTTCCTCCTCCTCTTTCTTCTTCCTCTTCCTCCTCCTCCTTGACAGGGTCTCACCTCCCCAGGCTCAAGCGATTCTCCCACCTTAGCCTCCTGAGTAGCTGTGAGCACATGTGCATGCCACCGTACCCAACTGATTTCTTTTTATTTTTTTGTAGAGATGGGGTCTCACTATGTCACTCAGGCCAGCCTCAACCTTTTGGACTCAAGTGATGCTCCTGCCTCGGCCTCCCACAGTGTTGGGATTACAGGTATGAAGTACTGCGCCCAGCCTAATTTTTCATCTTCCTTAGTTAACCTGTCTCTGTGTTCTCCAGCATTCTATTCCCTTGAATACTCAATCTCCTGTGTGGCTGCTGCAAGTCCTGGAATCTTTTTAGAATTTCCTCTCTAAGGGGCATTCATAATGCGGTGAGTTAAGTTGCCCACAGTCCACAGTCCACATTGCAGCCAACAGCAAAGCCAAATGCCAGTCATGCCTAGATCTACCTGCAAACCACATTCATCCTTATCTTGCACACATTTCCTTCACTATGCGAGGACAAGAACACTTTTGAGCTAATGAATGTACATGTTCTCTATTCAAAGTAAAACACATAATAAATAACCCCCACCAAGATACTCACTTCCTGGTGGGTCTGCGTGTTAAAAGCAGTTGTCTTCAAATCTAACTCCTATGAATGTTTATACTTCTGTTTATTCTAAAACTCCCTAATTAGAGACTTCCCAGTATCTTGCAATTCCTCAATAAGTCATAGGGAGCCCAGGAATAATTTTTTTTTTTTTTTTTCCAGATGGAGTCTCATTCTATCGTCAGGCTAGAGTGCAGTGGCACCATCTTGGCTCACTGCAACCTCTGCCTCCTGGGGTCAAGTGATTCTCCCTTCTTAGCCCGCCAAGTAGCTGGGACTACAGGCATGTGCCACCACACCCAGCTTATTTTTGTACTTTTAGTAGAGACAGGATTTCACCATGTTGGCCAGGATGGTCTCGATCTCTTGACCTCGTGATTTTCCCGCCTCAGCCTCCCAAGTGCTGGGATTACAGGCGTGAGCCACCGTGCCCGGACAGGAATAAATTATTCAAAAATAATTAGCAAAAGGCTTTACCTTGTTTTATCATTTAGTTGGTGATCTTTTCCAGTTTAATTAGTCTCACCAATATAGAAAACATTTTTAGAAGAGGCCTCTTTGGGTTAAGAACAAGTGTCTTTCTTTCTAGCTGCTCTAGAGAAGAAGAAGAAGAAGAAGAGAAAATAACAAGGCCCATTTTAGGAACCTTTTAGCCATGAGTAGAACACAGCACAAGGAAAACTTTCTCTTTTATATAAGAAATATATTTTGGCCGGGTGCAGTAGCTCACGCCGGTAATCCCAGCACTTTGGGAGGCCAAGACAGGCAGATTACCTGAGGTCATGAGTTTGAGACCAGCTTGGCCAACATGGTGAAACCCTGTCTCTACTAAAAATACAAAAATTAGCTGGGCTTAGTGTTGGGCACCCATAATTGCAGCTACTCGGGAGGCTGAGACTTGAACCGGGAGGCGGACGTTACAGTAAGTGGAGTTTGCACCATTGCACTCCAGCCTGGGTGACAGAGAGAGACTCCATCTAAAAAAAAAAAAAGAAGGAAGGAAGGAAGGAAGGAAGGAAGGGAGGAAGGAAGGAAGGAAGGGAGGGAGGGAGGAAGGGAGGGAAAGTTATTTCACAAGAGCGCATTTAATGCAGGCAACTTTTGAGCATCAGAGAAATTGGTCTGGATTAAGTCCAGAGATGCAGTGTTGGCGTTGCTTACAAGAATGGTTTGGAATCCCAGCTCTACTGTGTTAATAACTGCCTGTGCCTAGCAAGGTACTTAACCCCCCTTTGCCTCAGTATCTTCTCCATAAAATGAGGATGGCAGTCGTACAGTGGTCCATGCCTCAGAGGGTTTGAGGAGAATCAGTTACATGGTGATGGGCACATAGTTAATGCTCAATAAATGCTATAGCTATTATCTTCACTCTTGTCTCTATGGGTGAAAGAAAAATGCAACATTGCATCAGATTAAATTCTTCCGGAAGCAATGGCTTAAAATAAACTGCTATTCAAAAACTAAAATTATCATATTGGGCTAAAGCTATTCAAAATTAACTGATCTATATTCCAGTAATTCCACAAAATAGATAAATGTGTACGTAGTTACTTAGAAAAACATTTAACAACTGCATTTAAATGCAGATTCTTGGCTGGGCATGGTGGCTCACTACTTGGCGGGCTAAATTTCTGGGCTGTAATCCCAGAAATTTGGGAGGCCAAGGGTGGTGGATCACCTGAGGTCAGGAGTTCGAGACCAGCCTGGCCAACATCGTGAAACCCTGTCTCTACTAAAAATACAAAAATTAGCAGGGCATGTTGGCAGGCACCTCTAATCCCAGCAACTCAGGAGGCTGAGGCCAGAAAATCACTTGAACCCAGGAGGTGGAGGTTGCAGTGAGCCGAGATCGCACCACTGCACTCCAGCCTGGGTGACAGAGACTCCATTTCAAAAAGAGCAAATAAATACATGTAAATTCTTGGGCTTTGTTTCATTCATGAGTCCCACCAGCAGAGAGACCTAAGAATGTATATTTTTATCAAGCCCTCTAGCGACCTTTATGATCAGGCAAACTCAGGTAATAACATCGAACGGTTGGTGAGTGCATATTTTCCAGGTTAAAATGATATTGGGCATAGAGCAGCGGTTCTCAAATTTTAATGTGCTTAAGAATCACCAGGAAAATTGTTAAAAATTACATATCCAGAGATTTAGATTCAGAGCTCTGGGAGACACTAAAAAATCTGCATTTTTAAACCAGTTTCTTCTCTCCAGGGTGAATCATTCAGAGGCACTTGTCTTCATTCTGGGCTGTAATTTATAATGAACAGAAATGTATTTGGCTCAGCGTTCTGAAGGTTGGGAAGTCCAAGTAGAGGGGCTACATCTGGTGAGGGCCTTCTTGCTATATCGGACAGTGGCAGAAAGTATCACATGGTGAGAGAGAGCAGGAAAGGGGCGGAACTCATCCTTCCTAAGGAACTCGCTCACATCATAACAAACCCCACTTCCACAATAACAACATTAATCCATTCCTGCAGGCAGAGTCTTCATGACCTAATTACCTCTTAAAGGTTGCACCACTCAACATTGTTGCATTGGAGATTAAGTTTCCAACACATGAACTTTGGGGGATACATTCAAATCATAGCATTGTGCCCCAACTACCCAAATTCACGTCCTTCTCACCTGCAACATACATTCATTCCATCCCAATGGCTCCAAAAGTCTTAATTTGTTTCAGGACCAACTCAAAAGTTTAAAGTTCAGAGTCTCATCTAAATCAGATATGGCTGAGACCCATGGCACAATTCATTTTGAGGCAACACCTGTGAGACTGTGAAATTAAAAAAAAAGTGCTTCTAAAATACAATGGTAGGACAGATATAAGGTAGACATTTTCTTTCTTTTCTTTTCTTTTCTTTTATTTTTTGAGACGGATTCTTGCTTTGTCACCCAGGCTGGAGTGCAGTGGCGCGATCTCAGTTCACACTGCAAGCTCCGCCTCCTAGGTTCACGCCATTCTCCTGCCTCAGCCACGCAAGTAGCTGGGACTACAGGCGCCCGCCACCACGCCCCGCTAATTTTTTTGTATTTGTAGTAGAGACGGGGTTTCACCGTGTTAGCCAGGATGGTTTTGATCTCCTGACCTGGTGATCCACTCGCCTCGGCCTCCCAAAGTGCTGGGATTACAGGCATGAGCCGCCACGCCCAGCCACTTTTTTGTTTTTTTTTCTTTTTTTGAGACGGAGATTTGCTCTTATTGCCCAGGTTGGAGTGCAATGGTGCAGTTTCGGCTCACTGCAACCTCCACCTCCTGATTTCAAGTGATTCTCCTGCCTTGGCCTCCTGAGTAGCTGGGATTGCAGGTGCCTGCCATCACACCCAGCTAAGTTTCTTTTTTTTTTTTTTTTTTTTTTTTAAGATGGAGTCTTGCTCTGTTGCCCAGGCTGGAGTGCAGTGGCTATATCTTGGCTCACTGCAAACTCTGCCTCCCGGGTTCATGCCATTCTCTTGCCTCAGCCTCCCAAGTAGCTGGGACTACAGTCGCGGGCCACCACGCCCCACTAATTTTTGTATGTTTTTTAGTAGAGATGGAGTTTCACCATGTTAGCCAGGATGGTCTCGATGTCCTGACTTCGTGATCCACCCACCTCGGCCTCCCAAAGTGCTGGGATTACAGGCGTGAGTCACTGCATCTGGCCAGTTTTTGTATTTTTAGTAGAGACGGGGTTTCACCATGTTGGCCAAGCTGGTCTTGAACTCCTGACCTCAGGTGATCCATTCACTTCGGCCTCTCAAAGTGCTTGGATTATAGGCATGAGCCACCATGGCTGGCAGATGTTTTCATTTCAGAAAGGAGAAACAGGCCAAAAGAAAGAAGTAACAAGCCCAAAGTAAGTCCAAAACCCAACAAGGCAGGCAAATTAAATCTTAAGACTCCAGAATAATCTTTTATTTCCTGTGCTGCTACCTGGACACATTGGGAGGATTGAGACCCCAAAGCCTAGGGCAGCCCTGCCCCTCTAGAGCTAGCAGTATAGGACTACTATACTGCTGTGGCCACTGGGCTCAGTCCACTCAGCAGCTCTCATGGGTTGAAGTATCATGCCTTCAGGTCTCCCAAGCTGGAGTTGCACATTATCAACTCTTCAGTTCAGCTAGGCATGGTGGCTCACACCTGTAATCCCAGCACTTTGGGAGGCCGAGGTGGGTGGATCACCTGTGGTCAGGAGTTCGAGACCAGCCTGGTCAACATAGTGAAATCCCATCCCATCTCTACTAAAAATACAAAAATTAGCTGGGCATGGTGGCACACACCTATAATCCCAGCTACTCAGGAGGCTGAGGCAGGAGAATCACTTGAACCCAGGAGACAGAGGTTGCAGTGAGCCGACATTGTGCCACTGTACTCCATCCTGGGTGACAGATCAAGACTCTGTCTCAAAAAACAAACAAAAAACTACAGTTCTTGGATCTCAGTGGTGGCCGCACTCTCACAGCTCCATTGCTTTGGTGGGGACTCTCTGCAGTAGCTCCACCTCTGTGACAAACTTCTGCCTGGGGCTCCCAGCTGTTCAATTCATGTTTTGAAATATAGGTGGAGGGCCAGGCGCGGTGGCTCATGCCTGTAATCCCAGCACTTTGGGAGGCTGAGGCGGGTGAATCACGAGGTCAGGCGATCGAGACCATCCTGGCTAACACGGTGAAACCCCATCTCCACTAAAACTACAAAAAATTAGACGGGCGTGGTGGCAGGTGCCTGTAGTCCCAGCTACTCGGCAGGCTGAGGCAGGAGAATGGTGTGAACCCAGGAGGCGGAGCTTGCAATGAGCCGAGATCGTACCACTGCACTCCAGCCTGGGCGAAAGACTTCTGTCCCTAAAAAAAAAAAAAAAAAAAAAAGGAAAAAAAAAAAAAGAAATCCTAGGTGGAGGTCCCCCATTGCTCACAGCTTCATATACTCTGCACATATGCTTGAGTTAGCAACTGTGGTGGAATACCACCATGGTTTATATCCTGTATCTTCTGGAGTGGTGGCTAGGACCCACTTAAGTTATTGAAGTTTTGTATTTGTTATTCTCACGCTGCTAATAAAGACCATACCTGGCTGGGTAATTTATAAGGAAGAGGTTTAAAATGGACTTTCTGTTTCAGTATGGCTTGGGGGGAGGCTCAACAATTGTGGACAAGGCAAAGGATTCAAAAGCCTCTTCATGTAGGCAAGAAAGCTGTGCAGGGGAACTGGGCCCTTTTTATAAAACCAGCAGATCTCATGGAATTTTATTCACTACCATTAGAAACAGCATGGGAAACACACTCCATCGATTCGTTACCTCCTACTTGGGGTCTTGCCACAAAATGTGGGGATTATGGGGAGGCTAAAATTAGATGAGATTTGGGGTGGGGCCCAGACAAACCATAATCATTGGGTTTTTTCCCCAGGTTCCCCCCATATAAGTCGGTGATGTGATGGATAACTTCTGACAAGGGCACCATTGGTGGTCCAGAACCTGAATACACCTGAAGTCCCCAGCTGCTGCTCCTGCAGGGATCTGTCCCACCTGCCAGGACTCCCTCAACCACCTCCCTGTCAGGAGGTACCATATATTCCAAAGAGAGAGTGTTCATAATTTTTTTTCTTTTTTTTTTTTTGAGACGAGTCTTGCTCCTGTCCCTTGCAGCCTGGCGTGCAGTGACATGATCTCGGCTCACTGCCCCCTCACCCCCAAGGCTCAAGGCGATTTCTCATGCCTCCAGCTCCTTGAGAACTGGGATTACAGGCACACACCAACTACGCTGGGCTAATTTTTTTGTTTATTTTTTTATTAAGAACAGGTTTTGCCATGTTGGCCAGGCCTGGTCTTGAATCTGACCTTGAGTGATCTGCCCTCTCAAGCCTTCCAAAGTGCTGGGATTATAGGCCATTGAGGCACGTGGCTGGCCAATTTTTTCTAATTTTTTCCCTTTACTTCCTGTGGTGGAGAGAATTGGCTTTTCAGGGAAAGCATCCTGGGGCAGGGGAGGTAGCCCCATCGGGAACAGGTTTCAATCAAATGTTTTTTGGAAGGCAGTGGATGCCTGTGGCACCTATGGAAGAGCGTGGCGTGGGAACCATCAGGAACCAGAACTTTCACCCTGGAGGAGAAGGCCACAGGTGGGTCCTGAAGGAGCAGTTTCACAAGTGAAGTCCTGTGGCATGGGGACCTACCATGCACTTTGGGTTGCACAAGTGTCAATGTGGCCTTCAGAGTGGGGTAGAGGACTCGGTATTAAAGATCAAGGATCCAGGGGAGAGCCCCAACTTTTTTTTCCCACAGGTGATGCAGCCCAAGGGAAATGTTATCCCCACAACGACCTCCAATGATCACATGGACCGGTTTGCAGGGGCCCTTGCCACAGGCAGTATTTCAAAATGGGGCTGTCAAGGGCTTGGTTAGAATCCTGGGACCCTGAAAGGAAAAATATATATATATATATTATAGTTTTTTTTATTTTTTTATTTTTTTTTTTTTTGAGACAAGTCTTGCTTGTCACCCAGGCTTGGACTGCCAGTGGGTATGATCATAGCTCCCTGCAGCTCTTATTCCAGGCTCAGCCCATCCTCCTGCTAGCCCCTGCAAGTAGCAGGACAAGAGGCGCACACCCCACACCCAGCTAAGAAATACTTTAAATATTTTATTTAATATTATTTTTATATTATTTTTATTGAGAAGGAGTCCCTAATCTGTCACCCAGGCTGGAGTGCAGTGGCACGACTCAGCTCACTGGCAACTCCGTCTCCTGGGTCTTTCAGCCGGATTCTCCTGCCTCAGCCTCCCGAGTAGCGGGATTACAGGTGGTGTTTGCCACAACAACCCAGGCTAATTTTTGTATTTTTAGCAGAGCAGGGTTTTCCATCATGTTGCCCCAAGCTGGTCCTTGAACTCCTGGCCTTAGGTAATCTGCCTGCCTCGGCCTCCCAAAGTGCTAGGATTATAGCTGTAAGCCACTGCGCCCGGCCTAATTTAACATTTTAAAATCTTGCTTAAATTTTGAAATAAAATCTCAATTTGGTTTTTAAAGAAACTCTGTCCAGGTTGTGATGACTCACATTTGTAACTTCAGCACTTTGGGAGGCTGAGGTGGGAGGATCGCCCAGGAGTTCAAGACCAGCCTGGGCAACATAGGGATACCCAGTATTCCTAAAAATAATCATACAAAAATTACCCAGGTGTGATGGTGGGCACTTGTGATCCTAGCTACTTGGGAGGCTGAGGCTGAAGGATCAGTTGAGTCTGGGAGGTCAAGGTTGCAGTGAGCTGAGATTGCACAGCTGCACTCCAGCCTGGGCAACCAAGTGAGACCCTGATTAAAAAAAAAAATAGTGCTTAGTGCCACATGCCAGGAACCACAATGACAACAAGTCAGATATGTGTTGAGTCAGGGCCCACCGAGAGTCGATGGGGTGTCATAATGTGGGGACCCTGCCCTTTTCCAGAAGGTGGAGGTGCAGAGGAGCTCATAAGAATCACAGCTTCTTACCGTGGCCGTGAAACCACTCACATCAGCAGCTCTCTGCACAGCCAACCGGACAGCTCGAACCAATAAATTAAACCTTATTTTTTGCCGGGCGCAGTGACTTACGCCTGTAATCCCAGCATTTTGGGAGACCAAAGTGTGAAGATCATTTGAGGCCAGAAGTTCAAGACCAGCCTAGGCAATATAGTGAGACCCTGCCTCTACAGAAAATGAGGTGGGAGTGGTGGCATGTGCCTCTGGTCCCAGTTACTCAGGAGGCTGGAGCAGAAGAATCTCTTTAGCTCAGGAGGTTGAGGCTGCAGTGAACTATGGCACCACTGAACTCCAGCCTGGAGGATAAAGCAAGACCTTGTCCTCATAAAAAAAAAAAAAAAAGAAGCAAGCCAGCAGGTCTAATCCAGACTTAAGAGGAAGGTATTGTCCAGGAACAGTGGCTTACACCTGTGATTCCAACATTTTGGGAGGCTGAGGTTGGTGGATCAAGTGAGATCAAGAGTTCAAGACCAGCCTGGCCAACATGGTAAAACCCCGTCTCTACTAAACATACAAAAATTAGCTGGGCATGGTAATGGGTGCCTGTAATCCCAACTACTCAGGTGGCTAAGGCACAAGAATCACTTGAACCCAGGAGGCGGAGGTGGCAGTGAGCTGAGATTGCACCACAGCACTCTAGCCTAGGTGACAGAGCAAGACTCCATCTCAAAAAAAAAAAAAAAAAAAAAAAAAGAAAGAAAGAAAAGGCCTTGCAAATCAGCCATCTGCACGATGCCTGAATTCCTGCTATAGCCCTGGCCAACTGGCTTTTCATTCTGTCTGCACAGTAGCATGGCTGGGAATGGTATCCTGGTTATACTGCAATGAAAAATGTCTACCTGTAACATTGACTATTTCTTGCAGGTACCTATAACTTGTGGAAAAGATGAAAAGCTCAGAAGATTCTATTGTCTATTTGATTTGATTTACGTATTTTTGAGGCAGGGTCTTACTCCAATATCCAGGTTGAAGTGCAGTGGCACGATCATAACTCACTACAGCCTCAAACTCTTGGGCTCCAGCAGTTCTGCCTCAGCCTCCGAAGTAGTTAGGACTACAGATTTGCGTCACAATGCCTGGCTTTTTTTTTTTTTTTGTAGAGATGGGGTTCTCATTATGTTAGCCATTTAGGCTAAGGTCTCAAACTCTTGGCCTAGAGTAATCCTCCCACCTTAGCCTTTCAAACAAATGGGATTACAGGCCTGAACCACCATGCCTGGCCATCTACTCTCTAAATGCTAGTTAACTGCTTTGACGCCCGGGTGCAGTGGCTCATGCCTATAATCCCAGCACTTTGGGAGGCTGAGTGGGTGGATCACCTGAGGTCAGGAGTTCGAGATTAGCCTGGCTAACATGGTGAAACCCCATCTCTACTAAAAGTACAAAAATTAACTGGGTGTGGTGGGGGGTGCCTGTAATCCCAGCTACTCGGGAGGCTGAGGCAGGAGAATTGCTTGAACCCAGGAGGTGGAGGTTGCAGTAAGCCAAGTTTGCACCACTGCACTCCCAGCCTGGGTGACAGTGCAAGATTTCGTCTGAAAAAACAAACAACAAAAACTGCTTTGATGAAAGCTAAAGAGTAAACTGTAAATACAGACTAGGCCTAACATTTTTTGTTTTTTGTTTTTGTTTTTGAGACTGAGTCTCACTTCTGTCACCCAGGCTGGAGTGCAGTGCCATGGTCTCGGCTCACTGCAGCCTCTGCCTTCCAGCTTTAAGGTGATGCTTATGCCTCAGCCTCCTGAGTGGCTGGGATTACAGGTGCCTGCCACCATGCCCAGCTAATTTTTGTATTTTTAGTAGAGACAGGCTTTCATCATGTTGGCCAGAGTGGTCTCCAACTTCTGACCTCAAGTGATCCACCTGCCTCGGTCTCCTAAAGTGCTGGGATTACAGGCGTGAGCCACCATGCCTGGCCAAGATTAGGTCTAATTTTTGAAGTAATCGGGAACATAGAAAATGGTTCTGCAATTATTAATCTACTTTTTTTTTCTTTTTTCTTTTTTTCTGAGACGGGGTTTCACTCTGTCACTCAAGCTGGAGTGCAGTGGCATGATCATGGCTCACTAAAGCCTTGCCCTCTTGGGCTCAAGCGATCTTCCTGCCTCAGCCTTCCAAGAGCTGGGACTACATGCATGCACCATCATGCCCAGCTAATTTTTTAGTTCTTGTAGAGACAGGGGTCTGACTATGTTGTCCAGACTGGTTTTGAACTCTTGGGCTCAAGAGATCCTCCAACCTTGGCTTCCCCAAATGCTGGGATTATAGGCATGAGCCACCACACCTGGCCTCACATATTTTCACGTATAAAACACCAAATTTTTCTTAAAGAGCTAAAGAAACCAGTAGTTTTTAAAGAAAGAAGTAGTGGGAGTGTCTAGTACAACCAAAACCAGGCATCAAAGTCAGCAGTTACACATTCCAGGCTCAGCACAGTGGCTCATTCCTGTAGTCTCGAAACTTTGGGAGGCACAAGTGGGAGGATTGCTTGAGCCCTGGGGAGTGGAGGTTGCAGTGAGTCATGATTATGCCACAGTATTCCAGCCTGGAAAACACACTGAAACCCTGTCTCAAAAATAAATAAATAAATCATTCCAGAACCAGTGCTCACTTCGGCAGCACACATACTAAAATTGATATGACATGGAGAAGATGAGCATGGTCCCTGTGAAAGGATGACACACAAATTCATGAAGCATTCCATATTTAAAAAAATATTTCAGAACAAATGAAATAAATGAATCAAAAGAAAAGGAAGACCCTGGTGATTCCTTTGATACCAGAAAAAATCGTCCGGGTGCAGTGGCTCATGCGTATAATCCCAGGAATTTGGGAGGCTGAGGCGGGCAGATCATTTGACGTCAGGAGTTGGAGACCAGCCTGACCAACATGGTGAAACTCCGTATCTACTAAAAATCCAAAAATTAGGCTGGGTGCAGTGGCTCATGACTGTAATCCCAGCACTTTGGGAGGTCAAGGTGGGTGGATCACTTGAGATCAGGAGTTCGAGACCAGCCTGGCCAACATGGTGAAACCTTGTCTTTACTAAAAAACAAAAATTAGCCCGGTGTGGTGGTGGGCATTTGTAATCCCAGCTACTCAGGAATCGGAGGCAGGGAGAATCGCTTGAACCTGGGAGGTGGAGGTTGCAGTGAGCTGAGATTGTACCACCGCATTCCAGCTGGGGTGACAGGGCAATACTCCATCTCAAAAAAGAAATAAATAAATACATAAAGTACAAAAATTAGCTGGACATGGTGGTTCATGCCTGTAATCCTAGCTACGTGGGAGGCTGAGGCAGAAGAATCGCTTGTACCCGGGAGGCGGAGGTTGCAGTGAGCTGAGATCACACCACTGCACTCCAGCCTGTGTGACAGGGTGAGACTCTGTCTAAAAAAATTAAATAAATAAATAAAATTTTAAAAAGTTTTCATTTGCAATTCTGAATTTGGCAAGAAGAGTGAACTGTGGCCCAGTGACCAGCACACAGCATTTTAGAGTTCATGGCGTGATCCCTGGGAAACTGTTTTTGCCAAAGTTGTGGCATCATCTCTGGCCACTCACTTTATTCCAAAGACCTGGCTCAAAATGACTATTTATGGAAATCAACTCTAGCCTCAAAACACAAAATCATTGCAGTTCTAAAGATATTCAAAAGAAGATAATTAAGGTTATTAAAAAGCAATGAAGGGCCAGGCACAATGTCTCATGCCTGTAATCCCAGCACTTTGGGAGGCTGTGGCAGAAGGATCACTTGAGGCCAGGAGTTTGAGACCAGCCTGGGCAACATAGTGAGACCCTGTCTCTACAAAATAATTTTAAAAATTAGCTGGGCATGGTGGTGTGAGCCTGTTGTCCCAGCTACTCCAGAGGCTGGGATGGGAGGATCACTTGAGGCCAGGAGCTGGAGGTTGCAGTGAGCCAGGACTGCACCACTGCTTTCCGGCCTGGGTGACAGGGAGAGATTTTGTCTCTAAAAAGGAAACAAAGGAAGCAAGGAAGAGCTTCTCTCCAAATACTTCCACTTCATTTGGAGCAATTACAAGATTCCAGGAAACATGAAAAACCTATCCTGAGTACCTTTTTGGATGTATGCTAATAGGAAAACAAATCTCATTAATTAACTCACAGAACAGCTAAGAGAAAAGGATCTTAGGGGACATGTGTTTTCACTCCCTAAGTTTAAACATGAGGAAATTGGGTACCAAAGAGATGAAATAACTCACCAGGTAGAGACAGAAGAGCCTGTCTTACCACAAGGGGTCTCTCATTGAAAACCCAGCAAAACTCGTCCCCTGCCTGCATTCTCCAAGATCATAGCCCAACATAGGATGGAAATGTCTTCCCCTCAGAGGACAACCGGTTTGTCCTTTGCCTTTTACACTCCTTTCAGCGAGGAGTATTTCTCAACTTTGTATTTGTGCAAACTCTTGAGCAGCACAAACTCCTGAGCTAAGAGACACTTCACTCTGTTTGCAATTGAGGGCAAAGGCTGGGATGCCTGGGCACCGCTCCAGGCTCCTTTCCCAGAAGTCTGGGGTGGCAGAAAAAAAAAAGCATTTATTTTTCACTCACTGAGTAGAGACTTGCAGTGAGCCGAGATCTCACCACTGCACTCCAGCCTGGGTGATAGAGCAAGACCCTGGCTCTAAAAAAAATTTTAAAGATTGCCCTTGGAATTAAGATTAATATGTATTCCCTGTGGTTTCCAGGGTATCAAGAAAAAAAAGGAGGCAGAAAGACACAGAAGAAGAAAAGGAAAATTTGAGCAAGAATGGAAGAAGGGCTGGGCGCGGTGGCTCATGCCTGCAATTTCATCACTTTGGGAGGCCTAGATGGGTGGATCACCTGAGGTCAGGAGTTCAAGACCAGTCTGACCAACATGGCAAAACCCCATCTCTACTAAAAATACAAAAATTAGCAGGGCGTGGTGGCGTGTGCCTGCAATCCTAGCTACTTGGGAGGCTGAGGCAGTAGAATCCCTTGAACACAGGAGGCGGAGGTTGCAGTGAGCTGAGTTTGTGTCATTGCACTCCAGTCTGGTGACAGAGCAAGACTCTGTCTCAAAAAAAAAAAAAAAAAAAAA
>NW_016807525.1:325400-337988 GCF_001698545.2 Rhinopithecus bieti | reverse complement strand
CTCCTGACCTCGTGATCCGCCCGTCTCGGCCTCCCAAAGTGCTGGGATTACAGGCTTGAGCCACCGCGCCCGGCCCTCCCCTGTTTCTTTATACATAGTCTGAGTACTATGGGGTCACAATCTTCCTGCAGGTCACCTATTGGTTGTTGGATAGGGGCTTTAGGTGTTTTTTCTTTTTTTTTTGAGACAGAGTCTTGCTCTGTCACCCAGGCTGGAGTGAAGTGGCGTGATCTCGGCTCACTGCAAGCTCCGCCTCCTGGGTTCATGCCATTCTCCTGCCTCAGCCTACCGAGTAGCTTGGACTACATGTGCTCGCCACCATGCCTGGCTAATTTTTTTGTATTTTTAGTAGAGATGGGGTTTCACCGTGTTAGCCAGGATGGTCCCGATCTCCTGACCTTGTGATCCACCCACCTCAGCCTCCCAAAGTGCTGGGATTACAGGCTTGAGCCACCGCGCCCAGCCATGTATATCTTGTTTCTTCTATAGTTTGCTGACCTAATCTGATTTAAGGCACTTTGTCTTGGAAATGGATCACTGTATACATTATTTCCTTCACCCAGCTAATTAAAAATATTTTTTGGAGTGATGGGGGGGTCTCACTCTGATGCCCAGGCTGGTCTTGAACTCTTGGCCACAATTGATCCTTCTGCCTCAGCCTCCCAAAGTGCTTGGATTACAGGCATGAGCCACCTGTTCAGTCATCTTTGTTTACAAAAGAGAGTTTAAAGGACTCCAAATAGGAACTATTGCAGTAATCTGGGCCAGATATGATTCTAGCTGGGTTGAGATAATGACCAAGATAAAAAGGAGGAAGACGGGAAAGGCTGGGAGGGACACAACAAACAGGACTTGCAAGTAAGCAGTGACAAAAGTCAGGGAAACCAAAGAAGACTCCCAGGTCTCCAGGTGACAAGGCCAGACATGGTACATGGTAGTGCAGGCAGACGGAGGGGGAGTGCATACCACCACAAAGCTGGCCCACACATTCCGGCTGTAAAAGGCCAGGAATCGCATGCTCTCCAGCTTGCTGCCTGAATTTGGACAACTAACTCACTCTCACTGCCTGTCTTCACAATTTCAATATGAAGCTAAAAAAAACCTTCCCTAACTTGTTTTGCTTTTTTCTGAGATGGAGTCTCATTCTGTCACCTAGGCTGGAGTACAGTGGTGCAATCTCAGCTCACTGCAACCTCTGACCCCAGGGTTCCAGTGATCTTCCTGCCTTAGCCTCCCAAGTATCTGGGATTACGGGCCTGCCACTATGCCCAGCTAATTTTTTTTTTTTTTTTAGTAAAGACGGGGTTTCACCATGTTGGCCAGGCTGGTCTCAGACTGTTGACTTCAGGTGATCCACCCTCAGCCTCCCAAAGTGTTAGGATGACAGGTGTGAGCTACTGTGCCGGGCCGGCCTCCAGCTTAAGAATCCAGTAACATCCCTATGTTTAACAATTGGTTTAGATATTCAGAAACTGCTGATGTGAATGTTTAATGAATTTTATGAGTAAAGAAATTAGATCAAAGTAAGTGGATTCCATGAAGCTGAGAAGCTGAGAATGATGTCTTCTGGATATGCCACCTGGTAACCCCTCCTTCAGTGCACTGTGCCCCTTGACAAACATCATGGGGAGCAGGGACAGAGGAGGTGGGTGGGGAGCACAGGGACACAGGCACTGACATCCGCCCCTGCCTTGCCCCCATCCCATTCACCCCTTTCTATAATGCAATCATTTAACAATGGTTTCCCATGTGTAAAATATTTGCTTCATTCAATCACAGAATAGACACTTGATGTTCATATTTACTGGGTAAGAAACTGTTCACTTGCCAAGTAGGAACTTTAAAAAATCAACAACCCTTAATTAGCTGTATCACTGAAGTAAAACCAATGTAAGAGATTTAGTTTATCCAGGCAAGGCTGGTTGGCTTCTTGGCTTCCTGTCTTCTCCATTTCTTCCTCCTTCTCAAAGTATGGATTTTATTTTCAAACTGGGGAAAAGGGGTGTTCCAGGTGGAAGGTGGAGGCAGGAGGATGGCTTTAGACCAGGAGTTCAAGATCAGCCTGGTCAGTATAGTGAGACCTTGTCTCCAGAAAAAAAAATTTTTTCTCTCTCTCTTTTTTTTTTTTTTTTTTTTTTTTTTTACTTAACCGGGTGTGGTTGCATGCCTGTGATCCCAGTTTGTCAGGAGGCTGAGGCAGGAGGATCACTTGAGCCCAGGAATTTGAAGCTGCAGCAAGCTGTAATCATGCCACTGCACTCCAGCCTGCGTGACAGAGCAAGACCCTGTCTAAAAACAACAACAACAAAAAAGGGCCAGACTCAGTGGCTCACACCTGTAATCCCAGAACTTTGGGAGGCTGAGGCAGGAGGATCTCTTGAGGCCAGGAATTCGAGACCAGCCTAGACAACATAGTAAGATCTTGTCTCTATATTTTTTTTTTAAAAAAGAGGTGTTTGGTAACTTCCACTATGTAGACATCCACTGCTGAAGGGGTGTTTTGGGTCATAACTAAGACACGTGGCCTGAGAGCCTGTGATGATTATTTGTATTTGTGCAAACTCCAGAGCAGCCCAAGCTCCTAGATTAAGAGATACTCCACTCTGTAACAGTCTTGAGCAGACATATGAGGAGAGACAGGTCATTGTCTCCAGCATCAAAGGAATGAACAAAGATGTTGATTTTAGAGCCAACACTTTCCCAAGAAGCCTCCACACTGTGACCTCATAGGGACTCCAGTGGCACTGAGTGTCAGAATTAAGGCATCTGAGGCTGGGCCACATTCTTGCAGAGGCCCCACTCAAAACGTGGCCTGGTGTGATCAAAAGATGTTGATGTGGCAGCTCCTCACCAGGTGTTCTGCTTCCACTATTGCCCCTCCATGTCCAGTCTCTTGACAAGCAGCTGGAATGTTCTTTTTAGTGTTTTTGTTTTGTTTTTCTTTGAGATGGAGTCTCACTCTGTTGCCCAGGCTGGAGTGCAGTGGTGTGATCTCTGCTCACTGCAACCTCTGCCTCCCAGGTTCAAGCAATTCTCGTGCCTCAGCCTCCTGAGTAGCTAGGATTACAGGTGCCTGCCACCATGCCCAGCTAATTTTTGTATTTTTTAGTAGAGATAGGGTTTCACCATGTTGGTCAGGCTGGTCTCAAACTCCTGACCTCAGGTAATCTACCTGCCTCAGCTTTCCAAAGTGTTGGGATTACAGGTGTAAGCCACCACACCCGACCTTTTTTTGTTTTGTTTTGTTTTTTGTTTTTAGAGGTAAGGTCTAGCTCTGTTGCTCAGGATGGAGTGCGGTGGGGCAATCATGGCTCACTGCAGCCTCTATCTCCTGGGCTCAAGTGATCCTCCCACCTCAGCCTCTGGAGGTGGCCACTGTGCCTGGCACACCTGGTTTATTTTTTAAAAGTTATTTTTGGCTGGGTGAGGTGGCTCACGCCTGTAATCCCAGCACTTTGGGAGACCAAGGCAGGGGGACCACACAAGGTCAGGAGTTCCAGACCAGCCTGACCAACATGCAGAAACCCCATCTCTACTAAAAATACAAAATTAGCCAGGTGTGGTGGTGGATACCTATAATCCCAGCTACTCGGGAGGCTGAGGCAGGAGAATAGCTTGAACCTGGAAGGCAGAGGTTGGTAAACTGAGATCATGCCACTGCACTCCAGCCTGGGCAACAAGAGTGAAATTCTGTCTCAAAAAAAAAAAAAAAAAGTTATTTTACAGAGACAGGGGTCTCTGTATGTTGCCCACGGTGGTCTGAAACTGCTACCCTCAAGTGATCCTCCCCCTTCAGCCTCCCAAAGTGCTGGGATTACAGGCATGAATCACCATACCCAGTCTTATTCTTTTTTAATTAGCCCAGTTTCAATTTCCTATTATAAAAATACCATCAAATAGAAAATGTCAATGTTAAGTAGGATTTCCACGTAAAGGTGGCAAATCACAAAATCTCCCTTCCTTGATACTTATTCTTTTTTTTTTTTTTTTTTTGAGATGGAGTCTCACTCTGTCACCCAGGCCAGAGTATAGTGGCCCAATCTTGGCTCAATGCAACCTCTGTCTCCCAAATTCAAGTGGTTTTCCTGCCTCAGCCTCCCAAGTAGCTGGGATTACAGGTGTGCACCACCATGCCCAGCTAACTTTTGTCTTTTTAGCAGAGACAAGGTTCACCATGTTGGCCAGGCTGGTCTTGAACTTCTGACCTGAGGTGTCACCTGCCTCAGCCTCCCAAAGTGCTGGGATTACAGGCATGAGCCACCACACCTGGCCCCTTGATACTTATTCATTCTAATGAAATTTGTTGTGTGCCTACTGTCACGCGCCTCCATGTGAAGAGACCACCAAACAGGCATTGTGTGAGCAAAAAAGCTTTTTAATCACCTGGGTGCAGGCGGGCTGAGTCTGAAAAGAGAGTCAGCAAATGGAGATAAGGGTGGGGCCGTTTTATAGGATTTGGGTAGGTAAAGGAAAATTACAGACAAAGGAGGGTTGTTCTCTGGCGGGCAGGAGTGGGGTCACAAGGTGCTCAGTGCGGGAGCTTTTTGAGCCAGGATGAGCCAGGAAAAGGAATTTCACAAGATAATGTCATTACTTAAGGCAAGTCACAGGGGATGCGATGGCTTGGGCTCAGAGGCCTGACATTCCTGCCTTCTTATATTAATAAGAAAAATAAAACAAAATAGTGTGAAGTGCTGGGGTGGTGAAAATTTTCCGGGGGTGGTATGGAGAGAGAATGGGCGATGTTTCTCAGGGCTGCTTCAAGTGGGATTAGGGGCGGCATGGGAACCTAGAGTGGGAGAGATTAAGCTCAAGGGAGATCTTGTGGTAAGGGGTGATATTGTGGGGTCGTTAGAAGAAACATGTGTCGTATAGAATGGTGATGGCCTGGATTAGGTCTGAATAAGAGAAGGAGAGAAAACAGGTATTAAAGGGCTAAGAATTGGGAGGGCCTAGGACATCTATTAGAGAGTGCTTAAGGAGGCTCAGCATAGCCTTGCTAGCAAAGATTATTTACTTTAAGAGGGAATTTAGAGTGGCGGTTTGGGATAGCACCAGGAGATATTAGCTGTGATGGCTTGGAGAAACAGTGTAGACCAGCAGTGTAAACATGAGCAGGGCATTTATGAGTAGCTGAGAATGGTGAATGGGAGTATGACTAGACAGAAGACAGTAGGGATGAAAGTTTTTGGGGTGCAGTCTAAGTTGGTCTGGTGTCTGGAATGAGATGGGACCTAATAAAAAGGAGCGTCCACACAGGAGCTCACACGGGCTGGAACCTGCAGCATTCCGAGGACAGGCCTGAATTCTGAGAAGGGAAAGTGGTAAGAGTATTGTCTAGTCCTTTTTAAGTTGGTGACTGAGCTTGGTGAGGTGTGTTTTTAAAAGACCATTTGTCTGTTCTGCCTTTCCTGAAGACTGAGGCTGGTAAAGGATATAAAGGTTTCACTGAATACCAAGAGACTGAGAAACTGCTTGGGTGATTTGACTAGTAAAGGCTGGTCTGTTATCAGACTGTATAGAGGTGGGAAGGCCAAACCGAGGAATTACATCTGACAGAAGGGAAGAAATGACCGCGGTGGCCTTCTCAGACCCTGTGGGAAAAGCCTCTATCCATCCAGTGAAAGTGTCTACCCAGACTAAGAGAAATTTTAGTTTTCTGACTCGGGGCATGTGAGTAAAGTCAATTTGCCAGTCCTGGGCAGGGGCAAATCCTCGAGCTTGATGTGTAGGAAAGGGAGGGGGCCTGCACAATCCCTGAGGGGTAGTAGAATAGCAGATGGAGCACTGAGAAGTGATCTCTTTGAGGACAGATTTCCACGATGGAAAGGAAATGAGAGGTTGTAAGAGATGGGCTAGCGGCTTGTAACCTACATGGAAGAGGTTATGAAATGACGACAGAATAGAATGGGCCTGTGAGGCTGGAAGGAGATATTTTCCTTGGTCTAAGAACTGTTTGCCTTGTGTGGGAAGAGATTGATAGGTGGAAGTTTCAGTGGGGGAGTAGGAGGGAGCGACCGATGTGAAGGAGAAAAACTGCCGTGAAGGATAGAAGTTGGAACGCTAGCTGCTTTCTTAGCTAACTTATCAGCACAAGCATTGTCCTGAGCGATGGGATCTGATGCCTTTTGATGGTTGCTTTTTAGTTACTTTATCAGCATAAGCGTTGTCTTGAGCGATGGTTGGGGGAAGAAAATAGATTTTGCAAGTTATGAGAACTATAGAGAGTTGAGCATAGTTCGTGATTTTTAGGGCCTCTAACAGTATTAAAGCAGTGGCAGCCACTGCACGCAGACATGAGGGCTAGGCTGAAACAGTAAGGTCAAGTTGTTTGGACAGAAAGGCTACAGGACATGGTCCTGGCTCTTGTGTAAGAATTCTGTCCGCACTAACCATGCCTAGGAAGGAAAGGAGTTGTTGTTTTATAGAAGGGATTGGGGTTTGGGAGATCAGCTGGACACCATCAGCAGGGAGAGTAAGTGTGTATTTGTGAGAATTATGCAGAGATAGGTAACAGATGAGGAAGAAATTTGGGCTTGACTGAAGTAATGGGGGCTGTCTGTGAAGCCTTGCAGCAGTACAGCCTAGGTAATTTGCTGAGCCTGATGGGTGTCAGGGTCAGTCCAAGTGAAAGCGAAGAGAGGCTGGGATGAAGGGCGTAAAGGAATAGTGAAGAAAGTATGTTTAAGATCCAGAACAGAATACTGGGTTGTGGAGGGAGGTATTGAGGATAGGAGAGTACATGGGTTGGGCCCCACGGGGTGGATAGACAAGACAATTTGGTTGATAAGGTGCAGATCCTGAACTCACCTGTAAGGCTTGTCTGGTTTTAGGACAGGTAAAATGGGGGAATTGTAAGGGGCGTTTGCAGGCTTTAAAAGGCCATGCTGTAGCAGGCGAGTGATTACAGGCTTTAATCCTTTTAAAGCATGCTGCGGGATGGGATATTGGTGTTGAGTGGGGTAAGGGTGATTAGGTTTTAATGGGATGGTAAGGGGTGCATGATCGGTCGCCAAGGAGGGAGTAGAGGTATCCTATACTTGTGGGTTAAGGTGGGGGGATACGAGGGGAGGATGTGAAGGAGGCTTTGAACTGGGGGAAAAGGCAGCAATGAGGTGTGGCTGTAGCCTAGGAATAGTCAAGGAAACAGATAATTTAGTTAAAATGTCTTGACCTAATAAGGGAGCTGGGCAGGTGGGGATAACTAAAAAAGAGTGCATAAAAAAATGTTGTCCAAGTTGGCACCAGAGTGGGGAGTTTTAAGAGGTTTAGAAGCCTGGCTGTCAATACCCACAACAGTTATGGAGGCAAAGGAAACAGGCCCTTGAAAAGAAGGTAATGTGGAGTGTGTAGCCTCCATACTGATTAAGAAGGGGATGGACTTACCCTCCACTTAAGAGTTACCCAAAGTGTCTGTGACGGTCCAGGAGGCTTCCGAAGTGATGGGGCAGCGTCAGTCTTCAGCTGCTAAGCTGAGAAGATCTGGGAAGGAGTCAGTCAGAGAGCCCTGGGCCAGAGCTCCAGGGGCTCTGGGAGTGGCTGCTGGGTGAGTTGGACAGTCCGATTTCCAGTGGGGTCCCGCACAGATGGGACATGGCTTAGGAGGAATCCCAGGCTGTGGACATTCCTTGGCCCAGTGGCCAGATTTCCAGCACTTGTAGCAAGCTCCTGGGGGAGGAGGTTCTGGAGGAACCCCGGCAGCTGCGGTTCAGGCGTTTGGAGTTGTGTGCCGGAGATGTGGCTGGGGTTTCTCTCACAGTAGAGGCAAGGAATTGCAACTCAGAAATAAGTGTACACCTTAAAAGCGAGGTTCATTAAGTCCTGTTGTGGGGGTTGAGGGCCGGAATTTAATTTTTGGAGCTTTATTTAGTGTCAGGAGCAGATTGGGTAATAAAATAAAATGCATATTGAGAATAAGACAGCCTTCTGACCTTTCAGGGTCTAGGGCTGAAAAGCGCCTCAGGGTTGCTGCTAAACGGGCCATGAACTGGGTTAAGTTTTTTATATTTGATGAAAAAGAGCCTAAACGCTAATGATTTAGGAGGGGTCGGAAAAAGAAAAAGGAGCATTAACCTTGACTCTGCCTTTAGCTCTATCCACTTTTTTAAGAGGAAATTTCTGGGCAGGTTGGGGGGGGCCAGTTGAGGAATGAAACTGTAAGCCAGACAGGGTGTGAGGAGGTGAGGTAATCAAGGATTACAGGGTGGGAGACTGAGGAAAAATAGGGACCTAGCTTGACCTGGCGAGGAGGGGAGAGGTCAGATGGATCTGTAGAAAAGGAAGATTAGAAAGACTCAGCGACACTTGGGGTTGGGACTGAAGGGACAGGCGGGAGGGAAAGAAGGAAGATTTGGGACGAGTTGTATTGGGAACAGAGACTAGGGAGGGACCGATGTGTAAAAGAATGCCTGGACGTCAGGCGCCTCAGACCAGTTGCCCATTTTAGAAGAAGAATTATTTAGATCTTGTAGGATGGAAAAATCGAAAGTGCCATTTTCTGGCTCTTTGGAACTACTGTTGAATTTGTATTGGGGTTAAGCGGCATCGTAGAAGAAAATAAGGCATTTAGGTTTTAGGTCAGGTGTGAGTTGAAGAGGTTTTAAGTTCTTGAGAACACAGGCTAAGGGAGAAGAAGGAGGAACGGAGGGTGGAAGGTTGCCCATAGTGAAGGAGGCAAGCCCAGAGAAAAGAGAGAGTAGAGACACAGAGAGAAGGAATTCGGGGGTTCTTGCCCTCCAGAAAAGCGGGAAAGGGGTCGGGGTGCATAAATAAGGGATTGGGGCACAAAAATAAGAGGTCAGGGTGCAAAAATAAGAGGTTGGGGTGCAAAATTAAGAGGTCGGGGTTCTTGCCCCTCCCCCAGAAAAGCAGAGAAGGGGTAGAAACAGGGAGAGAAGGGTTTGGGGAGCTTGTCCCTCCCCCAGAAAAGCAGAGAAGGGGTAGAGACAGGGAGAGAAGGGGGTCGAGGTGCTTGCCCCTCCCCCAGAAAAGCGGGGCTTGCCACTAAGGGTGAAGGACCAAGGGAGGTGTCCCTGCAATGATTAAACACCAAGGGAAGGCTCCCTTCCCCAGTCCGTGACCGGCGCCGGCATTCTGGGTCCTTTGTCTCTACCAGAAAAAGAAAGGAATTGAAATTAAGAGAAGGGAGAGATTGAAGGGTGACGCCAAGATTGAAAGGAGAAAGAGGTTGAAGGATAGTGAGAGAGGTTGGAGAAGAGAGTAAAAAAGGGGCCGCTTACCCGATTTAAAATTGGTGAGATGTTCCTTGGGCTGGTTGGTCTGAGGACCAGAGGTCATGGGTGGATCTTTCTCATGGAGCAAAGAGCAGGAGGACAGGGGACTGATCTCCCAAGGGAAGTCCCCTGATCCAAGTCACGGTACCAAAATGTCATGCGCATCTGTGTGAAGAGCTCACCAAACAGGCTTTGTGTGAGCAATAAAGCTTTTTAATCACCTGGGTGCAGGAAGGCTGAGTCCAAAAAGAGTCAGTGAATGGAGATAAGGGTGGTGCCGTTTTATAGGATTTGGGTAGGTAAACGAAAATTACAGTCAAAGGGGGGTTGTTCTCTGGTGGGCGGGAGTGGGGGGTCACAAGGTGCTCAGTGGGGAAGCTTTTTGAGCCAGGATGAGCCAGGAAAAGGAATTTCACAAGATAATGTCACCACTTAAGGCAAGGACCGGCCAGTTTCACTTCTTTTGTGGTGGAAAGTCATCAGTTAAGGTGGGGCAGGGCCTTTTCACTTCGTGATTCTTCAGTTATTTCAGGCCATCTGGGCGTATATCTGCCAGTTACAGGGGATGTGGATGTGCAAGTCACAGGGGATGCGATGGCTTGGCTTGGGCTCAGAGGCCTGACACCTACCATGTGCCAAGTACTATATTAGGTTCTGAGAATGAACAAGATGGGACTCCTGCCATAGGCAGCCTCTGTTCTGATTTGGTGTGAGTTTGGGAGGAGGACATACAGAGAAGCAATTCAATACATAACAAGCTGATTTTTGAGTGTGACATCTGCTTTGAGAGAACCAGGCAGGATGAGGCAATGAAAAGGAGGATGATTCCCTCTTCACAGGATGAGGGAGGATTTCTTTGCAGAGGTGATGTGTGAGCTGAGGTTTGAAACATGAGAAAAATCCAGCTACAGCAGGAGGTATGGGAAGTCCATTTCTGGCAGGGGAGAGCATGTGCAAAGGTCCTGAAGAGGGAAACCACTTGGCATTTGCAGGAGCAGAAAAGAAGCCCAGAGGCCTGATGCACAATAAGCAAAAGAATAGAGGGTGGCAGGCAGGGTCAGATCATGCTAGGATTGGTTTTTTTTTTTAAGAGACATGGTCTCGCTCTGTCACCCAGGCTGGAGTGCAGTGGGACAATCATAGCCCACTGCAGCCTCAACCTCCTGGGTTCAATGGATCCTGTCATCTCAGCCTCCCAAGTAGCTGGGACTACAGGCATGAGCCCCACCATGCCTGGCTAATTTTTTTTATTGTCATTAGAGATGACAGTCTTGCTATGTTGCCTAGGTGGGTCTCAAACTCCTGGAATCAAGTGATCCTCCCATCCTGGCCTAAAAAAACACTGGAATTACAGGTGTGGGCCACCACATGTGGCCAAGATTGGGGGTTGAAAAAATGCTTTACTTTTAATTTTTGTGGGTACATAGTAGGTGTATATATGCATGGGGTGCACGAGATGTTCTGACACAGGCATGTAATGTGTAATCATCACATCAGGGTGAATGGGATGCTCATCACCTCAAGCATTTGTCCTTTCTTTGTTTTACAAACAATCCAATTATGTTTTTTCTTTTCTTTCCTTTTTTTTTTTTTTTTTTTGAGACAAAGGTCAGCTCTGTCACCTGGGCTGGAGAGCAATCTTGGCTCACTGCAACCTCTACCCGCTGGGTTCAAGCAATTTCCTTGCCTCAGCCTCCTGAGTAGCTGGGACTACAGGCGTGTGCCACCACACCCCACTAGTTTTTGTATTTTTAGTAGAGATGGGGTTTCTCCATGTTGGTCAGGCTGGTCTTGAACTCCTGACCTCAGGTGATCAGCCCCCCTTGGCCTCCCAAAGTGCTGGGACTACAGGCATAAGCCACCACGCCTGGCCTCTTTTAGCTATTTTTAAATATACAATAAATTATTGTTTACTATAGTCATGCTGTTGTACTACCAACTACTACTACATCTTATTCATTCTAACTGTATTTTTGTACCCATTAATCATTGCTGTGCACCCCCTCCAGCCCACTACCCTTCCCAGCCTCTGGTAACCATCATTCTACTCTCTATCTTCATGAGTTCAATTGTTTTAATTCTTAGCACCCACAAATGACTGAGAATATGCAAAATTTGTCTTTCTGTGTCTGGTTTATTTTAGTTAACATAATGATCTCCAGTTCTTATGTTGTTGCAAATAACAGGATTCTATTCTTTCTCATGACTGAATAATATTCCACTGTGTATATATACCACATTTTTTCTATCCACTCACCTGTTGATGGACACTTAAATAGATTCCAGATCTTGACTATTGTGAATAGTGTTGCAATAAATATAGAAATGCAGATATTTCTTCAATATACTGATTTTCTTTCTTCTGGGTATATATCCAGCAGTAAGATTGCTGGATCATAAAGTAGCTCTATTTTTAGTTTTTTGAGGACCCTCCAAACTGTTCTCCATAGTGGTTGTACTAATTTACATTCCCATCAAGAGGGTACCAGGGCTCCCTTTTCCCTACATCCTCAATAGCATTTGGTATTGCCTGTCTTTTGGATATAAGCCATTTTAACTGGAGTAGGATGATAGCTCTTTGTAGTTTTGATTTGCGTTTCTCTGATGATCAATGATGTTGAGCACCTTTTTATATACCCGCTTGCCATTTGTATGTCTTCTTTTGAGGAATATCTATTCTGATCTTTTGCCCATCTTAACATCAGATTATTATATTTTTTCCCATTTTTTTTCCACCTGAGCTCCTTTTGTACTCTAGTTATTAATCCCCTGTCAGATGGATTCAGGATTGGGTTTTGACTTTTACACTCAATTCTAAATCATTAAATGCTGTCAAGTGGAGAAGTGACAAAATATTCATATTGGAAGATCACTTTGTGTATCAGCTATCTATTGCTGTGTAAGAAACCACCTCAAGCTTAATGGTATAAAGTTGCAACGATGCTTATTCATCTTCTGACAATACTGGAGGCTGACTAGACTCACCTAGGCAGTTCTGCCTCTGTATGTCTTATGTGGTTGCCTTCAAACAGTATGCAGTTGGAATAGTCTCAAAGGTTTCCTTGCTCAAATATCTCCTGATTAATTTGGGCTCTTAGCTAGGGCCTCAGCTGAGGCTATCTGGTGGAACCCCCATACATCACCTCTGTACATGGCCTGGGCTTTCTCACAAAATGGTGAAAGGGTTCTAAGTGCACCCATCCCAGGAAGAAGAGCCAAGTGGAAACAGTGTCATCTTTTATGACCTAACTTTGGCAGACCACGAGCAACACTTCCACTGTATTCTATGTATAGAAGCAGGGGACTAAATTCATATTCAAGGGAAGATAAACTAGATTTTTTTTTTTTTTTTTTT
>NW_016807525.1:312002-323541 GCF_001698545.2 Rhinopithecus bieti | reverse complement strand
CTCATAATACTTTTATTATTTTAAAATAATTTTAATGAATGTTGAATAAAAATATATCACTTTCACATAGGCATTTATCTGAAGTTCAGAAATTCTCCCACCTTACTTTAGTTTCTTCAGCTTCTGTTGTAGCAAGCAAAATAAGAGTTACATATATATATATATATATATATAAACTAAAACACAATATAAAATACGTAAATTTATTTTTTTTGAGAAGGAGTCTCACTCTGTCGCCAGGCTGGAGTTTTTGTATTTTTGTATTTTTAGTAGAGACGGCGTTTCACCATGTTGGCCAAAATTGTCTCGATCTCTGGACCTTGTGATCTGCCTGCCTCAGCCTCCCAAAATGCTGGGGATTACAGGTGTGAGCCACTGCACTCTTGAAAGTTATTTTCAGTCCATTAATCTATCTACTTATCTAGCTACCTATTTGTACAAAAAGACGTATGCGTTATCACCTTTGCTTTTGTTTTTGTTTTGAGACAAGAGTCTCTCTTTGTTGCCCAGGCTAGAGTGGAATGGTGCGATCTTGGGTCACTCACTGCAACCTCTGCCTCCCAGGCTCAAGCCATTCTCATTCCTCAGTCTCTTAAGTAGTTAAGATTACAGGCATCACCACACCCGGCTAATTTTTGTATTTTTAGTAGAGATGGGTTTCACCATGTTGGCCAGGTTGATCTTGAACTTCTGAATTCAAGTGCTCTGCCTGCCTCAGCTTCCCAAAGTGCTAAAATTACAGGCATGAGCTATCTCACCTGGCCATATCACCTAACGTTGAGTTATTTCTTGGTGGTTGAAAATTTCATGATTTGTTACTTGCTTCTTTGTACTTTTCTCTCTCTTCTCTGTCTCTCTCTCTCCCTCCCTCTTTCTGACAGGTTCTCACTCTGTTGCCCCAGCCTGCAGTCTCAAAATCCTGGGTTCTAGTGATCCACCTGTCTCAGCCTCCCGAGTTGCTGGGACTACAGGTGCACATTACCATAACTGGTTTTTAATTTTTTATAGAGATAGGATCTTGCTATGTTGCTCATGCAGGTCTCATACTCCTGGCCTTGAGCAATCCTCCTGCCCTGCCTTCACAAAGTGCTGGGATTACAGGTGTGAGCTATAGCACCTGGCCTGTTTTGTACTTTTCTATAGGACTTAGATTTTATATAGTAATTACAAATAATTTTAACAAAAGCAGTAGTCATTCTAAACTTTTAAAAATTAAGCAGTGATTAAGAGCTACAGAAAGTAGTATTAATTCAGTGCCTATTATATACTAGATATTTTGCATTTAGTGAATCACCTAACCCACCTATCAAGGCAGGAATTATAATCTTTATTTTCCAGGAGAGAAAACTGAGGCTTACAAGCATTTGTTAATTCTAGAGTTACACTGCTGCAGTTACACTGCCCCGCCCAGCAGCCTGCCCACTGCTGGCTTTATCAAATTCAACCCCCCCACTTCCACCCCTACATCTGTGTGTAAGAATGTTCACACACACACACACACACACACACACATTTCTGCAATATTCCATCTGACTAGGTCAGGAATTTGTCATGACAAACCAACTGCAATACCTATTTCCTGACCAAAGCTGTTACTCAGTATCTCTACGATTTGAGAAATAGTTTGATTTCATGTTGACTAGGGTCACACTGAGGTCTTGAGAAGTAGTAATTACAAAGCATCCTAATCTAAGTGAAAGGATGTGATGTTCAGATATATCCAGCCCTTTGAGATGCTTTGCTGGAAGGTGGTTGAGGTGCAAAGTACTATTGACTCATGGTCATCTTGGCCCACGGTCATTAATAACGACACTTTGTACTTCTTTCGTGTTTGTGCTAAGGGTGGTTTCAAAACCTGGAAGAAGCTTATCAATTTCTAGGTATTCAAATATCTCTTTCACAATATATATATATGTGTGTGTGTGTGTATGTGTATTCTATGAAAATATACACGTATATTCACATATGAAAATATACACGTATATTCACATATGAATATATATACGTATATTCACATATGAATATATATACATATTCACATGAATATACACATACATATATAATTTTTTACAGTATACAGTAAATATATACAGTATATAATCAAAAAGTAAATTCTTTTTTTTTTTTTGAGACGAAGTCTCGCTCAGTCGCCCAGGCTGGAGTGCAGTGGTGCGATCTCAGCTCACTGCAAGCTCTGCCTCCCAGGTTCACGCCATTCTCCTGCCTCAGCCTCCCAAGTAGCTGGGACTACAGGCGCCCACTGCCACACCCGGCTAATTTTTTGCATTTTTAGTAGAGACGGGGTTTCATCATGTTAGCCAGGATGGTCTCGATCTCCTGACCTTGTGATCCACCTGCCTTGGCCTCCCAAAGTGCTGGGATTACAGGCGTGAGCCACCACACCCAGTCAATTCTTTTTTTTTTTTTTTGAGATAGAGTCTCACTGTGTTGCCCAGGCTGGAGTGCAGTGGCTCGATCTCAGCTCACCTCCATCTCATTCCCCCTGGGTTCAAGCAATTCTCCTGCCTCAGTCTCCTGAGTAGCTGGGATTACAGGCGCCTGATACAGCACCTGGTTAATTTTTCTATTTTTAGTAGTGACAGGATTTCACCATCTTGGCCAGGCTGGTCTTGAACTCCTGACCTCGTGATAGACCCATGTCATCCTCCCAAAGTGCTGGGATTACAGGCATGAGCCACTGTGCCTGGCATAAAGTGAATTCTTAATGATCATTGAAAAGAAAATGGCAGGCCAGATGTGATGGCTCCCACCTGTAATCCCAGCACTGTGGGAGGCTGAGGTGGAAGGATTGCTTGAGCCCAGGAATTTGAAACCAGTCTGGGAAAGATCGTGAGACCCCCCCTCTCTATAACAAATATAAAAATTACCTGGGCATGGCAGCTCATACCTGGGGTCCCAGCTACTCAGGAAGGAGGCTGATGTGAGAGGATCACTTAAGCCAAGAAAGCAGAGGTTGCGGTGAGCCGAGATCATACCACTGCACTCCATCCTAAATGAGAAAGCAGTAACTTGCCTCAAAAAAAAAAATAAAAAAAAAAATAAAAAATTGGTATCCAAGAAAAATTTAAAATCTCTCTCTACAAATGTATATAGTCATAGTATATTACTCAAAAAGTAAATTCTTAATAGTTCATGACAAGCAAATGGCAGGCAAGGCATGATGGCTCATGCTTGTAATCTCAGCACTTTGGGAGGCCCAGGCAAAAGGATTGCTTGTGTCTAAAAGTTTGGGACCAGCCTGGGCAACATAGTGAGAACCAACCTCTCAGAAAAAATAACAAATTAGCCAGGCATATTGGAATGAACCTGTAGTCTCAGCTACTCAAAATGCTGAGCTGGGAGGATCACTTGAGGCCAAGAGGCCAAGTCTGCAGTGAGCCATAATCACATGACTACACTCCAGCCTGGGTGACAGAGCAAGACCCTAAGGAAAAAAAAAAAAAAAAAAAACTAAAAAATATAAAAAAAGAAGACACGAAGTGAGAAGCTACCACGTCCAGGGCAAAGACAAAGGGCCCCAGCAGAGGCCCATTGCCTCCTCATCCCCAGTACACAAAAAACCACACAGGCAGAATTTACTATTGATTTGTCAGAAATCCACTCTCAGGTTAAAAGAAGAGACGGCTTTTGCTAAAGCCACTCTGCTGTGAAGTGAACAAATGAGATCCAGGGAAGCTTTAGCTCCTTGATGCTGTTGACCATCAGAAGACTAAACGCTGGATCTGAAGAGGCAACTGTGAGGCAAGAGCAAAACCAGAAGAAGGCCACCATGAGGCAGAAGATGGCCTGAGGTGGCCACTGAGGCAGAAGATGGGCCAGACGAGGCCATTGTGAAGAGGAGCTGGTGTAAGAGAGACTACCATAAACAAGGAGCTGGGTCTTGGGAGGTAATTTGAGGCAGGGAGATGGGCCTGGTGAGGCCACCGTGAGAAAGGAGCTGGGCCTAGAGAGGCCAGTGCAAGGCAGAAGCTGGGCCAGTTGAGGCTGCCGGAAGTCAGATAGGAACATGGCCGGGGAAGGCCACCATGAGGCAAGAGCTAGGCCTGGAAAGCCCACTGTGAGGCAGTAGTAAAGCCTGGAGAGGCCATTGTCAGGCAGGAGCTGGGCCTGTTCAGGCTGCCACGAGGCTGACAATAGGTCTGGAGAGCTTGACTTGAGAAAGTTTTGGGCCTACAAAGGCCATCAGGAGCTGGGCAGTAGCTGAGTCCAAAGACGTTATTGTGAGGCAGGAGTTGGGCCTATAGACACAGCCGTGAGGAAGAGCTGGGCCTGGAGAGGATGGCAGGAGGCAGCAACTGGGCCTAAAGAGGAAGTTCTGGGCCTGAAGAGGCCGCCAAAAGGGAAAAACTGGGCCTGGAAAGGCCGTTGTAAGGAATGAGCTGGGCCCAAAGAGGCCATTGAAAGGCAGAAGCTGGGCTTGTCAAAGCTGCCAAAAGGCAGGAGTTTTGGACTAGGGAGGCTACAGTGAGGCAAGAGCTGGGCGTGGAGCGTCCACTGTGAGGCAGAGGTTGGGCCTGTACAGCCCTTCAGAAGGCAGGAGCTGGGCCTGGAGAGGCTGACTTGAGGTCAAGTTCTGGGCCTGAAGAGGCCACCAAAAGTCAAAAGCAGGGCCTGGGAAGGCCACCGAGAGGCATGAGCTGGGCCTGGACAGCCTGACAGGAGAAAGTTTTGCACCTGGAGAGGCCGCCAAAAGGCAGGAGCTGGGCCTGGAAAAACCGACTGGAGGATGATTTGGGTCTTCAGAGGCCACTAGGAGGCAGGAGCTGGGCCAGAAGAGGCCAACTTGAGACGATTTGGGCCTGCAGAGGTTGCTGGGAGGAAGAGCTGGGCCTGGAGAGGCTGACTGGGGGAAGTTCTGGGCCTGGAGTGGATGCCAAAAAGCAAAAGCTGGCCTGGAAAGGCCACCGTGAGGCATGAGCGTGGCCTACAAAGGCCATTGGAAGGCAGCAGTTAGGCCTGTAGAGGCTGCGAAAAGGCAGGAATCTGGCTGGAGGAGGCCACAGTGAGGCAAGAGGTGGGCCTGGAAGGTGCACTGTGAGGTAGAGGCCAACAACAGGCAAAAGCTGGGCCTGGAGAGATGACGAGAGGAATGAGCTGGGCCTAAACAGGCCAGTATGAGAAAGGACCTTGACCTAGAGAGGCCAGTATGAGGCAGGAGCTGGGCCTGGATAGGTTGCCAGAGGCATCGATTGGGCATAAACAAGCCTCTGTGAGGGAGGAGCTAGGCCTGTTGAGGCTGCTGGGAGGCAGGCGGAAATTTGGCCCACGGAAGCCACTATGAGGCAAGAGTTGGGCCTGGAGAGGGTGCTAAGAGGCAAGAGCGGGGCCTGCAGAGGCTGTTGTCAAGCCAGAGTTGGGTCTGTACAGGCCACCGCGAGGCAGAAGGTGGGCCTAAAGAACTTGACTTGAGGAAGTTTTGGGCCTACAAAGGCTGGCAGGAGCTGGGCAGGAGCTGAGCCATAAAAGGTTGTTGTGAGGCAGGAGTTGGGCTTGTAAATACAGCCAGGAGGAAGAGCTAGGCCTGGAGAGGACGCTGGGAGGCAGCAACTGGGCCTGGAGAGGCCGACTTGAGGAAGTTTTGGACCTGTAGATGATGTCCTGGAACAGGAGCCGGGCCTGGAGAGGCCACTGTGAGGTGTGAGCTGGGCGTAGAGAGGCCAGTGTGTGGCAGGACCTGGGCCTGACCAGGCTGCCAGGAAATAGGTGGAAACCTGGCCAGGGAAGGTTGCCATGAGACAAAAGTTGACCCTGGAAAATCTCTCGTGAGGTATGAGCTTGGCCTGAAGAGCCATTGGGTGGCTGGAGCTGGGTGTGTAGAGGCTGCTGAAAGGCAGGCGCTTGGCTTGGGGGGGCCACAGTGAGGCAGATGCTGGGCCTGGAGAATCTGCTGTGAGGCAGATGTTGGGCCTGTAGAGGCTGACAGGAGGCAGGAGCTGGGTCTGGAGAGGCTGCCAGGACACAGAAGTTGGGCCTGAAGAGGCTGCCAAGAGGCATGAGCTAGGCCTAAAGAGGCCAGTGTGAGACAAGAGATCAGCCTGGAGAGGCCACTGTGAGGCATGAACTGGACCTAATGATGCCAGTGTGAGGCAGGAGCTGGGCCTGTTGAGGCTGCTGGGAGGCAGGCAGGAACTTGGCCAGGGATGACCTCCGTGAAGCAAGAGCTGGGCCTGGAGAGGCCATTGTCACGCAGGAGTTGGGCCTATCCAGGCCACCAGGAGGCAGAAGTTTGTGCGGGTGAGCTTGATGTGAGGAAGTTTTGGGCCTACAAAGACCTCCAGGAGCCGGGCAGCAGCTGAGCCGAAAGAAGTTGTTGTGAGGCAGGAGGTGGGCCTGGAGATCCAGCCGGGAGGAAGAGCTGGGCCTCAAGAGGCTCACTTGTGGAAGTTCTGGACCTAGAGAGGTTGCCAAAAGGCAAAAGCTGGGCCGGAATGGCCACTGTGAGGCATGAGCTTGGCCTAGAGAGGCCACTGGGAGGCAGGAGCTAGGCCTGTAGAGGCTGCGGAAAGGCAGGAGCTTGGCCTGGGGGGCTGTGGTAAGGCAGATGCTGGGCCTGGAGAGTCTGCTGTGAGGCAGAGGTTGGACCTGTAGAGGCCAATGGGAGGCAGGAGTTTGGGCTGGAATGGCAGACTTGAGAAAATTCTTGGTCTGGAGAAGCCACTGGGATGTAGGTGCTGGGCCTGGCGAGGCCACTGAGAAGCAAGAGCTGTGCCTAAAGAGGCCAGTGTTAGGCAGGAGCTATGCCTGAAGAGGGGACTTGAGGAAGTTTTGGGCCTGGACAGCCTGTTGGGCGCAGGAGCTGGGCCTAAGGATGCTGCCATGAGGCATGAGCTGGGCATAATGAGGTTAGTGTGAAGCAGGACCTGGGCCTGTAGAGGCTGCCGGGAGGCAGGTAGAAATTTGTTTGGGGAAGACCTCCACGAGGCAAAAGCTGGGCCTGGAGAGTCCGCTGGGAGGGGCCTGGAGAGGCCATTGTCACACAGGAGCTGGGCCTGTCCAGGCCATTAGGAGGCAGAAGGTGGGTCTGGAGAACTTGAATTGAGGCAGTTTTGGGCCTACAAAGGCCACTACGAGCTGGGCAGGAGCTGAGCCAAAAGAGGTTGTTGTGAGGCAGGAGTTGGGCCTCCAGACATAGCCAGGAGAAAGTGTTTGGCCTGTAGAGGCCACCTGGAGGCAGGAGCTGGGCCTTGAGGGGCCGACTTGTGAACATTTTGGGACTGTATAGGCCGCCCAGAGGCAGGAGCTGGGACTAAAGAGGCTGTTGTACGGCAGGAGCTGGGCCTGTACAGGTCGCCAGGAGACAGAAGGTGGGTCTCAAAAGGCCACTGTAAAACAGGAGCTGAGTCTTGGAAGGTGGCTGGGAGGCAAAAGCTGCCCCTTGGGAGGCTGATGAGAGGCAGTAGCTGGGCCTGGTGAGGTCGACTTAAGAAAGTTCTGGGCCTGGAGAGTTCTGGGCTGGGAGGCAGGAGCTGGGCCTAAAGAGGCCATTGTAATGATGGAGCTGGGCCTGTGGAGGCTGCCATGAGGTAGGGTATGGGCCTAAATAGGCCATTGTGAGCCATGAGCTTGACCTGTAGAGGCTGAATGGAGAAAGTTCTGGACCTGGAGAGGCTGCCAGGAGGCAGAAGCTGAGCCAAAAGATTCAAGCACATTACATTTATTAGGCACTTTTTTCCATTATTACATTGTAATATATAATGAAATAATTACAGAACTCACCATAATGTAGAATCAGTGGGCATGTTAAGCTTGTTTTCCTGCAACAAGATGGTCCCATCTGAGCTTGACGGGAGAAAGTGACAGATCATCAGGTATTAGATTCTCACAGGGACAGTGCAACCCAGATCTCTCGCATGCACGGTCCACATAGGATGCATGCTCCTATGAGAATCGAATGCTGCTGCTGATCTGAGAGAAGGTGGAGCTCAGGTGGGAATATGAGCAATGGGGAGTGGCTGTAAATACAGATGCAGCTTCCCTTACTCGACACCACTCACCTCCTGCTGTGTGGCTCCTTATAGCTCCATGGCTCAGGTGTTGGGGACCCCTGCTGATGTACATCCAAAAGGACCGTTCCCACAACAGTCTTCGTAGCAGTCAAGTGCAGTAACCACTTAGCTCCCAAGGCATGTGCCTCAGCTGGCATTTCATCACAATCAACAGTAAGTGGTAGCTTGAGTCACTGTGAGGTCACTTTCTGGAAATCACCAGCATCCCATTTTCCACTGGCAAGGAGCTCAGTACAGTCCCTTGGATAACCAAACCCATGTCCAAATCCCATCTGTGTGAGTCTATCTCCAGGGACCCTTCTTAGCGTATCAGAGTCCAATCAGGAGACATAAACCACTCAAAAATTTAAAGTGGTAAAATTTAATACAGAGAATTATTCATTATAACAGGGGAACAACATAATGAGAGACTGGCTAGCACAAAGTAAAGAGAACTCTAAAGAATGTAGGACTAGCCCTGGTCAGGCATGGTGGCTCATGCCTGAAATTCCAGCAATTTAAGAAGCCAACACAGGAGGACTGCTTGAGGCCAGAAGCTAGAGGCTGGCCTGGACAACACAGTGAGACCCTGTCTCTATCCTAAAAAAGAATAAAATTAGATGGGAGTGGTGGTGCACACTTGTAGTCCCAGCTCCTCAGGAAGCTGAAGCAAAAGGATAGTTTGATCCTGGGAGGTTAAGGCTGCAGTGAGTCATGATTATGCCACTACAGTCAAGCCTGGGGGACAAAGCAAGACCCTGCCTCAAACAAAACCACCACCACAATAACCATTTACAGACAGAAAAGAAATAGAGCTAATAAGCTAAGGAAAGATGTTGAAATGTGACAAAGTAATATGAGGTCTTTTATCTATTTAAAATAATCAAACAAAAAATAACTTATTAAATTATAATACCCTGTGCTGGCAAAGGTGCAGTGAAATGGACTCCTTCTTATACTATGAGGGGTGTTTAAATTGTACATAAGCCTTCCAGGGTAAAGCTTGGCAATTTTTTAAAATAATAGAGACAGGGTCTCACCTTACTGCCTCCTCCAACTCTTGGCCTCAAGCAATCCTCCTGCCTTAGCCTCCCAAAGTGCTGGGATTATACCTGGGAGGCATCCAAAACCTTGTCAATTCACATCAAGGGCAATGAGAATGTCCATTCACCATGATTCACAGTAATCTCACTTCTGGAAATACCTTGGGAGACAATTCAATCTAAACAAAAGGTCATCTGCATAAACACGGTGAAATTCTGGGAGTAATCGAAGACAAAGTGGTTAAGTGAAATAAGAAACAGTTATAAGAAATTATATTATGGTATTTATAGGCACCTGGTAAAAGGTCAGTTCATGTTAGCTGCTACTTTTTTGTTGTTTTGAGACAGGGTCTCACTCTGTCACCCAGGCAGGAGTGCAGAGGCCTGATCATGACTCACTGCAGTCTCAACCTCCCTGGGGTCAAGTGATCCTCCCACAGCAGCTTCCCAAGTAGCTGAGACTACAGGAACATGCCACCACACTAGGCTAATTCATGTATTTTTCTGTAGGGATGGTGACTCCTTTGGTTTCCGAATCCTGTCTGAAACTCTTGGCTTCAAGCCATCCTCCTACCTCAGCCTCCCAAAGTGTTGTGATTACCAGTGTGAGCCACCACACCTGTCCAGCTGCTACTTTTATTATTATTATTATTCCACTCAATTAAAAATAATTTTCATTAAAAGTATCATTTTCAAGGCTATGGAACAATATGTGTCCTACAGCATAATTGTAAAAACATATACAGTCATCCCTCAGTATACAGAGAGGATTAGTTTCAGCTCCTCATCTCTGCATATACCAAAATCCATGCATACTCACGTTTCACATTCAGCCCTCTGGAACCCACATATAGGAAAAGTCCAAATATTAGTTGGGCATAGTAGCAAGCATCTATAGTCTCAGCCACTTGGGAGGCTGAGGTGGGAGGATCACTTGAGCCTGCGAGGTTGAGGTTACGGTCAGCTGTGATGGCACCACTACCCTCCAGCCTGGACAACGGAGCAAGACCCTGTCTCAGAAACAAAACAAAACAAAAAACAAAAAATGGGTTAGAAATTGTAGTGAGGTCTGTTGGGCAAAATTTCATATAAGCAAAGTATAAATTAATGAAGCAAATGGTGATAAATTAGTATGATTGACTTTCTGGAGTTTCTGACAATAAAGGTAAAAAAAATGCAAAACACAGAGACAGAGGGTAAAAAAAGAAATTAGGGAAGCATTCTACATGTTTAATAAAATGACACTGGTCATGTTCATGCAGCAGCAGTATGTCATGATATGACATACCTTGGAGAGAAATTAACAGATGAGGAAGTTGATAAAAATGATCAGAGAAGCAAATTACTGATAGTGATAGTTAAGTAAACCATGAAGAATTTCCACAACTGATGTCAGCAAAGTGGAAATATTGTACAGTGTGTGTTGAAGTTTCTGGACAACATTGTTTATTTGCCTTTTGTTTGTAAGAAATGAAGAAATGTATCTACTAAAAGTTATTCTTACTATCAAAATAATATGTGTGAATAAGTCATTAGAACTTATTCTTCTGTTCTTCTACTTTGATCTTTCTGCCATCATCCCACAGCCTTACTTTAGAAATTTTTAATTTTTTTAGAAATTTGAACAAGTGCTTGTTGTGGTGGCTCATACCTCTAGGATGGAAGGATCATTCGAGGCCAGGAGTTTGACACCAGCCTGGCCAACAAAGTGAGACCCCATGTCTACAAAACAATTTAAAAATTAGCCAGGTATCATCATGTATACCTACAGTCCCAGCTACTCAGGAGGCTGAGGCAGGAGGAGCCTTAGCCTAGGAGTTCAAGGCTGCATTGAGCTGTGATTGCACCACTGTACTCCAGCCTGGGTGACAGACTGAGACCCCATCTCCCAAAACAAAAAAGAAAGAAAATAGATCAAGTAGCAAGTTGTATGTGGCTTACTCTGAATATTTCTAACTAGAAGTTCTTAATCTTTCCGGGTCTAGCATCCCTCTACATGTTTTAACTTTGTTGAAGATCTCTAAGACTTTTTCTTTATATAAATAATTATGTCAAAATTAGAAAAGACAAGAATTTAAAAATATTATTCATTACATATTAATAATAGAACCATTACCTGTTGATAGAAGTAATACAAGACAAAATTTTTAAAATATTTGGCGGGGCGCAGTGGCTCACTCCTGTAACCCTAGCACTTTGGGAGGCTGAGGTGGGCGGATCACAAGGTCAAGAGATCAAGACCATCATGGCCAACGTGGCGAAACCCCACTTCTACTAAAAATATAAAAATTAGCTGGGCATGGTGGCACACACCTGTAATCCCAGCTACTCGGGAGGCTGAGGCAAAAGAATTGCTTCAACTCAGGAGGCGGAGGTTGTAGTGAGCTGAGATTGCACCACTGCACTCCAGCCTTCTGACACAGCGAGACTCCGTCTCAAAAAAAAAAATAAATAAATTTATCATTTATTACATATTAATAATAAAACCAT
>NW_016807525.1:308373-311167 GCF_001698545.2 Rhinopithecus bieti | reverse complement strand
AAAAAAAAAAAAAAGAAAAAGAAAAAGAAAAATATTTCTGTAGAGAGGAGGTCTTGCTATGTTGCCCAGGCTGGTCTTGAATTCCTGCCCTTAAAAGATACTCCCATCTCTGCTTCCCAAACAGCTGTGACTACAGGCATCAGCCACTGTACTGAGCCTGAAGATATTTCTTTAATCTAGCATCCCATACTTGATGGGATTGAGAAAGGCAGTAGTGTTTTTTAAAATTACTTAATAATTCAGTAAGAATCTATCTCAACTTTGACCCCTGCCTTCTCTCACACTCCACATCCAATCTGTCAGGAAATCCTGTTGTGCCTTCAACATGTATTGAAGATCCCCACCCAGCAACTCCCTGGCCTCCTCCCCTGCTTCTCTCCTCTGACCATCTCTCACCACCACTATGACCCTGGTCAGGACCACTATCATCTCTCGCCTGGATGTTGCCACAGCTTGGCCCCCATGCTTTTACCCAAATCTTCCCACAGTCTTTCTCAACTCAGTAGCCAGAGAATGCTTTTAAATCGGGAGAGAGACCATGTCGTCTCTCTGCTCAGAACCCTCCCGCAGTTCCCATCTCGGTCAGAGTAAAAGCCAAAGCCCCAGCAATAACCTCCCAGGGCTTACACGATCTGTGCTGATCCTAGCCCAGCAACTCCCTGGCCTCCTGCCCTAATTCTCTCCCTCTCTCCTTCTGCTCCACTGACCTCCTTCCAGAGCCTCAGACACTTTATTCCGTTGTTTCTGCCTACAATCCTCTTCCCTCAGCACCTCGGCCAGCTCCTTCCCCTCCTTCAAGTCTTGGCTTAATTTTCACTTAGGAGGCCACCCCTGACCATTTTATTTAACATTGCCATCTGTTCTCATGCCCACCATGCTAATTTCTTCCTTCCTTCTTTCTTTCCTTCCCTTCCCTCCCCTCACCTCCCTCCCTCCCCCCACCTCTCTTCCTTCCTCTTTTTTTTTTTCTTGACAAGATCTCACTCTGTCACCAAGGCTGGAGTGCAATAGCACAGTCACAGCTCACTGCCACCTCAAATTCCCAGGCTCAAGCGATCCTCCCACCTCAGCCTCCCTAGTAGCTGGGACTACAGACAGGTTCATGCCATCATGCCTAATTAATTTTTTTAGAATTTTATTTTATTTTATTTTGAGACGAAGTTTCACTCTTCTTGCCCAGGCTGAAGTACAATGGTGCAATCCCAGCTCACTGCAACCTCCACCTCCCAGATTCAAGTAATCCTCCTGCCTCAACCTCTCAAGTAGCTGGGATTACAGGCACGTGCCACCACGCCCAGCTAAGTTTTGTATTTTTAGTAGAGATGGCGTTTCACAATGCTGGCCAGGCTGGTCTCAAACGCCTGACCTCAGGTGATCCACCCGCCTCGGCCTTCCAAAGTGCTGGGATTACAGGCATAAGCCACCATGCCTGGCCATTTTTTAAATTTTTTTTTGACACAAGGTCTCACTATGTTGCACAGGCTGGTCTTGAATTCCTGGTCTCAAGTGATCTTCCTAAAATTCCTAAAGTGCTGCGATTGCCAGCATGAGCCACCATGCCTGGTTTCATGTTCATTTCTTCTTGCTGCTGCAACATAGTTTGCAGTTTCCTAAATTTAGTGGCTTAAAACACTACAAATCTACCATCTTACAATTCTGGGGGCCAGAAGCCCAAACTAGGTTTATTAAGGCTAAAGTCAAGGTGTCAGCAGGGCTACATTCCTTTTGAAGGCTCTAAAGTGTACCCTTGGCTTTTCCAGCTTCTAGAAGCCATCCCCATTCCTTGGATCATGGCCCCTGACTCCATCTTCAAAGCCAGAAGTGAAGCATCTTCAAATCTCCCTCTCTGACCTCTGCTTACATCAACCACATCTCCTGCTCCAGTTCTGACCCCCCCCCCCCCTTTTTTTTTTTTTTTTTTTTTTGAGACGGAGTCTCGCTCTGTCTCCCAGGCTGGAGTGCAGTGGCCGGATCTCAGCTCACTGCAAGTTCCGCCTCCTGGATTTACGCCATTCTCCTGCCTCAGCCTCCCGAGTAGCTGGCTACAGGCGCCCGCCACCTCGCCCGGCTAGTTTTTTGTATTTTTTAGTAGAGACGGGGTTTCACTGTGTTAGCCAGGATGGTCTCGATCTCCTGACCTCGTGATCCGCCCGTCTCGGCCTCCCAAAGTGCTGGGATTACAGGCTTGAGCCACCGCGCCCGGCCCCTCTTTCTTTTATAAAGATCCTTGTGATTGCTGGGCATGGTGGCTCTCACCCATAATACCAACACTCTGGGAGGTCAAGGCAGGAGGAACACCTGAGGCCCAAAGTTTGAAACTAGCATGAACAACATAGTGGGAGCCCACTTCTAGAAAAAAATGAAAACAAATGTTAGCTGGATGTGGTGTGTGCCTGTAGTCCCAGCTACTTAAGAAGCTGAGGTGAGACGATCACTTTATTTTTTTTATTTTTATTTTTATTTTTATTATACTTTAAGTTCTAGGGTACATGTGCATAACGTGCAGGTTTGTTACATATGTATACTTGTGCCATGTTAGTGTGCTGCACCCATCAACTCGTCAGCACCCATCAATTCATCATTTATATCATGTATAACTCCCCAATGCAATCCCTCCCCCCGCCCCATGATAGGCCCCAGTGTGTGATGTTCCCCTTCCCGAGTCCAAGTGATCTCATTGTTCAGTTCCCACCTATGAGTGAGAACATGCGGTGTTTGGTTTTCTCTTCTTGTGATAGTTTGCTAAGAATGATGGTTTCCAGCTGCATCCATGTCCCTACAAAGGATCTGGCAC
>NW_016807525.1:303637-306299 GCF_001698545.2 Rhinopithecus bieti | reverse complement strand
TATTGGGGTGGGAGTTACCCGATTTTCCAGGTGTTGTGTGTCTCAGTTCCCCTGGCTAGGAAAAGGGATTCCCTTCCTCCTTGCGCTTCCCAGGTGAGGCGATGCCTCGCCCTGCTTCAGTTCTCGCTGGTCGGGCTGCAGCAGCTGACCAGCACCGATTGTCTGGCACTCCCTAGTGATGACCCCAGTACCTCAGTTGAAAATGCAGAAATCACCGGTCTTCTGTGTCACTCACGCTGGGAGTTGGAGACTGGAGCTGTTCCTATTCGGCCATCTTGCTCCGCCCCCCCGAGACGATCACTTTAGCCCAGGAGTTTCAGATCAGCCTGGGCGACATAACTAAATTTCATCTCTACAAAAATGAGCTGGGCATGGGTGACATGCAGGTGTAGTCCCAGCTACTTGGGAGGCTGAGGTGGGAGGATCACTTGAGCTCAGGAGGTCAAAGCTATAGTGAGCTATGATCACATCACTGCACTCCAGTCTGGATGACATGGGGAGATTCTGTCTCAAAAAAAGAAAAGAAAAGAAAAATATATTTGGTCTCTGTCCTTGGTTCCTGGTACAGAGCTTCTAACGCTTTTATAAAGACCTCAGTGATAGAGATGATAGGAGCATCTTTTGTTTTAATATTTGGTCTTGGTCCCAGGTTTCTAACACAAGAGCCTCTAAGAACTCTGGGATCTCCAGCATGATAAGAACGTATTTGGGGATGTTGTTGAGATGAACGGGTGGCTGCAACCTCCTAGATTTCTTCAGGAGGAGGGCTGACTGCCAGAGGAAGCAACCAGATGATTAGAGGCTTGGAAGTTTCAGCCTCACCCGCTTAACTCCAGGAGGCAAGTGGGGCTGGAGATCGACTTAATCACCAATGGCCAAGGATTTTATCAATCGTGCTTGCATAATAAAGCCTCCATAAACACCCTGAACAACAGGGTTTGCAGAGCTTCCAGGGTTGCTGAACACAGGAAATGCTGGGAGGGTAGTATGTTCAACAGAGTACATGGGAGCTCTGTGCCCCTCCAAACTTACCTTGCCCTGGACATCTTTCTTTTCTTTTTTTTTGAGAGAGTCTGGCTCTTTTGTCCAGGCTAGAGTGCAGTGGCACAATCTCAGCTCACTACCAACCTAAGCCTCCCCAGTCCCCAGCTCAAGGCATCCTCTCACCTCAGCTTCCCTAGTAGCTGGAACTACAGGTGCACAACACCACACCTGGCTTTTTTTTTTTTTTTTTTTTTTTTTTCGGAGAGACAGGTTTTCATCATGTTGCCCAGGCTGGTCTCAAACTCCTGAGGTTAAGTGATCTTCCCACCTCAGCCTCCCAAAGTGCTGGGATTACAGGCATGAGCCACCACATCCAGCATGTACATCTCTTTCACTGGCTGTTTCTGAGATGTATCCTTTACAATGAACCAGTAACAGGAAATGAACTGGCCCAATGCGGTGGCTCACATCTGTAATCCCAGCACTTTAAGAGGCTGAGGTGGGAGGATCGCTTGAGCCCAGGAATTTGTGGCCAGACTGGGCAACACAACAAGACCCCATTTCTACGAAAAATAAAAGAAATTAATTAGCCAGATGTGAGTGGTGCAGATGTGTAGTCTCAGCTAATAGGGAGGCTGAGGTGGGAGGACCACTTGGGCCCAGGCAGTTGAGGCTGCAGTGAGCTATGACTGCACCACTGCACACCAGCCTGGGCAATAAAATGAGACCCTGTCTCTCAGAAAAAAAATAAACTGTTTTGCTGAGTTCTGTAAACTGTTCTAGCAAATTACTAAACCCAAGAAGGCGATCATGGGAACCCCTGATTTGTGACAGGTTGGTCAAAGGTACAGGTGACAACCTAGGACTTGCCATTGGCATCTGAAATGAGGGTGGTCTCGTGGGACTGAGCCCCTCATCTGTGGGGTCTGTGCCAACTCCAGGTAGTGTCAGAATAAAATTGTGGGATATCCAGTTAATATCCAGAGCATTGGAGAATTTGGTGTAGAAACTCCACACACACATTCAGTCAGAAGTGTGTGAGGAGAGACAAACACGGGCTTTTCTTTCACCTGTCTACCCGCTTAACTGCATAGGAGAGGCAACACGTGGTGCTCATGAACAAAGCAAGTATTAAAGTCAGATCAGACCTGACATTTGACTCAGTCTTAATATCCAGGTAAGCCTGGGCAAATCAGTCATTATCCCTAAGTCTTCATCACTTCATTCATAAAATGGGGATAACTGTGGCACCTACTGGTGATTTTATGAGAACTAATGAAATACTATGCTTGGTGTTAGTGTGATCATTATATCTATTCCAAACTATCTGGCAAGGACAGTGATGCATGATAACATCAACAGATTAGAAATTGTAATGAGGGCCGGGCGCGGTGGCTCAAGCCTGTAATCACAGCACTTTGGGAGGCCGAGACGGGCGGATCACGAGGTCAGGAGATCGAGACCATCCTGGCTAACACGGTGAAAGCCCGTCTCTACTAAAAAACACAAAAAACTAGCCGGGCGAGGTGGCGGGCGCCTATAGACTCAGCTACTCGGGAGGCTGAGGCAGGAGAATGGCGTAAACCCAGGAGGCGGAGCTTGCAGTGAGCTGAGATCCAGCCACTGCACTCCAGCCTGGGCGACAGAGTAAGACTCTGTCTCCAAAAAGAAAAAAAAA
>NW_016807525.1:296731-303230 GCF_001698545.2 Rhinopithecus bieti | reverse complement strand
CTCCATCCCATCCCAGCCCATTCCCCATCCCTCCACCTCCCCCTTCCCTCCCTACTCTCATACAAGTCTTCCTCATCTTTCAGGACCCGGCTTCAATATCACCTTAACTGGAAGCTTCTGTCACCCTCCAGAAGAGCTTCCCATTGCACTTGATGCATGCACTATTATTTGATCATTTCTGAGTCATAGTCCAAGTCTTTTTGTACCTGAATAACATGTTGCAGTCAGTCTCTCTTCCTGGATTCTGAAGTCTTTCATGGTAGATCCAGCTGGAAGTGACAAAAGACATTCTTTTGAAAAGAGGGATGACACAGACAGACATAAGTTCTTAAATGTTTTAAATGGTACGTGAAAATTTAACAAAATTCAAAGGCTTGTGGGGAACACTTAGGAGGAAAAGTTACTAGGAATGTTACAAAGGGTTAATTTATATTTTATTGTACTTTATTTTATTTTATTTTTTGAGACAGAGTCTCATTCTGTCACCTAGGCTGGAGTGCAGTGGTACAATCAGGGCTCACTGCAGTCTCAACCTCCTGGTCTCAAGTAATCTCACTTAATCTTTATTTGGTTTAAGAAACTCAGTCTTGGTTGAGCATGGTGACTTATGCCTATAATCTCAGCATTCTAGGAGGCTGAGAGGGGTATATTACTTGAGTCAAGCAGTTTGAGGTCAGCCTGGGCAACATATTAAGACCCTGTCTCCACCAAAAAAACAGAGTGAATTTGTGGAAGACAATTTTACATAGACTGGGGTGGAGGGAATGATTTCAGGATGATTCAAGTGTATTACATATATTGTGCACATTATTTCTATTATTATTAATTGTAATATATAATGAAATAATTATACAACTCACTATAACATAGAATCAGTGGCATCTCTGAGCTTGTTTTCCTGCATCAAGGCTGTCCAAGTGGGGTGACGGGAGACAGTGACAGATCATCAGCCATTAGATTCTCATAAAGAGCGTGCAACCTAGATCCCTCACATGCACAGTTCACAACAGGGTTCGTGCTTCTAGGAGAATCTAATGCTCCTGATCTGACAGGACATGGAGCTCAGGTGGTCATGCGAGTGATGGGAGGGGCTATAAATACAGATGAAGTCTCCCCTCACTCGCCTGCTGCTCATCTCTGGCTCTGTGGCCCTGTGGTTGGAGACCCCTGCTTGAGTGCATTCAAAGGGATCCATCCCATGCCATTCTTCAGAGTCATCTTTACTGCCATCATGGTCAAATGTAGCACCCCTAAGCTCACACGGCATATGCCTCAGCTGGCATTTCATCACAATCAACAGTAAGTGGTAGCTTGAGTCATTGTGAGGTCAGTTCCTGGAAATCACCAGTATCCCATGTCCCACTGGCCAAGGAGCTCAGCACTGCTCCTGGGATAACCAAACCCATGCCCAAATCCCATCTGTGTGGGTCTATCTCCTGGTATCCTTCCTAGCATCAATTCTGTATTTGTAGGAGTCCAATCAGGAGACATAAACCTCTCAAAAGTTTAAACTAGAATGGGCATGGTGGCTCAAACCTAGCACTTTGGGAGGCCAAGGCGTGTGGATCGCTTTGAGCTTAGGAGTTTGAGACCAAACTGGGAAACAGGACGAAACCCCGTCTCTACAAAAAACACAAAAATTAGGCGGGTGTGGTGGTACATACCTGTAATCCCAGCTACTTGGGAGGCTGAGGCAGAAGAATTGCTTTAGCCTGACAAGTGAAGGTTGAAGTGAGCAGAGATTGTGCCACTGCACTCCAGTGTGGGCGACAGAGTAAAACCCGGTATCAAAAAATAAAAGAAAAAAATATATATGTAAATTTAATATAAAAAGTATTAAATTCTGGCTGGGCACAGTGGCTCACGCCTATAATCCCACGACTTTGGGAGGCCGAGGCAGGCAGATCACCTGAGGTCAGGAGTTAGAGACTTGACCAACATGGAGAAACCCCATCTCTACTAAAAATACAAAATTAGCTGGGTGTGGTGGAGCATGCCTGTGATTCCAGCTACTTGGGAGGCTGAGGCAGGAGAATTGCTTGAACCTCGGAGGCGGAGGTTGCAGTGAGCTGAGATTGTGCCATCGCACTCCAGCCTGGGCAACAAGAGCAAAACTCCATCTCAAAAAAAAAAAAAAAAAAGGTATTAATTTTAACAGAGGATCAGCATAATGAGGGACACTCTAGCACAAAGTAAACACAAAGTAAATACAGAACTAGCAGAGGCCAGGCATGGTGGCTCAAGCTTGTAATCCCGGCAATTTGGGAAGCCTAGGCAGGAGGATCGCTTGAGGCCAGGAGTTGGAGACCTGCCTGTGCAACATAGTGAGACTCTGTGTCTACCAAAAAAAGAAAAAATTAGCCAGGTGTGGTCATGGTGTACACCTGTAGTTCCAGCTACTTGGAGCCTGGAGTGGGAGGACCCCTTGAGCCTGGGAAATCTAGGCTACAGTGAGCCAAGATCATGCCATTGCACTCCTGGGCAATAGTGAGACCCTGTCTTAGAAAAAGAAAAGAAAGTGCTAATCCCCCTATGGGAATCTCCTCTTCTTCTGCCTTCTCTGGAACCTCACTTGTCAGTTCTTCCTCCCACTTCCCCTATCATTAACCTATCCCCCGCTTTTAGCTCCTTCCCACCATCATTTAAACTAATCAAACTTCTTATATTTTAAAAAACTCTCCCTAAACTCAGTGTTTCCCCTGCTTCAGGTCTCCAGTACACCCACTGAGCCATCTGCTTTCCCTGACGCCTTCTCTACACAGCAGCCTGGACCATATCTCTAATCCATGAATCTCATCATGTTACTCTTCCCCCATTTACATCAGTTCTCCTTGCCTCAGGGATTAAGTCCAAACTCCTTAACAGCCCCTGCTCTGCCCTGCATTCCAAGGCAGACTCACTGTTCTTGCCCCTCTCCATTTTACCTGCTGTGGAGTCCAACTGAGCCTCATCTGCCCCCTGAATGCCCACTCTCACTCCTCTGGGAGCCTCTGAAGTGGGTGATGCCCTCTGCTTAGAATACGCTTCCCCTTAAACCTCTACTCCCTTCCTGGGTAGCTTCAGCTCCTCTGTCACTTCTCTGCTTTGGCATCATCTCCTCCTGGAAGCCCTCCTTGACTCCCCAGATTCTCAGGAGCATGGGAAGCGAGGTGCTCCTCCCATAAATGAATGGAGATTAGGGAGTGTGTGTTATTCATGTTTAATTCACCAGTGCTTAGCTCAGTACCTGGCACAAAATAGTCACTGTGGTGGCCAAGGTAACAACACCCCCCTACCCCCCAGCAATAGCTCATGTCCTATGTTACACTGCACAAATACATAGGAAGGGGAATTAAGAGTGCAGATGGAATTAATGTTGCTAATCAGCTGACCTTAAAACAAGATTATCGGGCAGTATCTGGGTAAGCCCATGTAATTACAAGTGTTCCTTAAATGTGGAAAAGGGAGGCAGAAGGTTAAGAACCAGAGATAGTGGGCACAATGGCTCATGCCTGTATTACCAATACTTTAGGAGACCAAGATAGGAAAATCCCTTGAGTCCAGGAGTTCAAGGCCAGCCCTGACAACATAGTGAGGCCTCATCTCTACAAAAAACCCCAAAATTCCCCAAGTGTCATGGTGCTTACCTGTAGTCCCAGCTACTGGGAAGGATGAGGTGGGAGGATCACTTCAGCCTGGGAGTTTGAGGCTACAATGAGCCATGATAGGACAACTGAACTCCATCCTGAGTGACAGAGCAAGGTCCTGCTTCTAAAGAAAAAAAGGACATTGGAATCAGAGTCCCCTCCATCCTAAGGTGCCTACAAGGCATCTCTCTCTCTGCAAACGAGTAAACATCATCCTCCAACTCCTCACAGAGTGGAGCAGCAGGAAAACTCCCTCACCTCATTTCTGTGTGGCTTGGGAGGCCTGACAGCCCAATAACCAGCTCCTTGCTGATGAAGCAATTGGGAAATGGCCCAAGTTGAGCTAAAGAGAATTTGGATCCTTCTTTTGGTTCTCAATAGGCAGGGTAGGGGCCAGGCATGGTGGCTCATATGTGTAATCCTTGCACTTTGGGAGGCCAAGGTGAGAGGATCGCTTGCGGCCAGGAGCTCAAGACCAGCTTGGACAACACAGCAAGACCCGGGTGGCATGCACCTGTGGTCCCCACTACTTGGTAGAATGAGGTAGGAGGGTTGATCACTTGATCCCAGGAGTTTCAGGCTTCAGTGAGCCATAATGGCTCACCACTGCACTCCATAATGCACTGTTCCATAATGGGCACTGCTGCACTCCAGCCTGGGTGACAGAGCCAGACGATGTCTCAAAAAGTGACAAAAAAAAAAAAAAGAGAGAGAGAGAGAGAGACTATAGGCAGCCACCACCACATCTGGCTAATTTTTAAATATTCTGTAGAGACAAGGTCTTGCTAGGTTGCCCAGGCTGGTCTAAAACTCCTGGCATCAGGCCAGGTGCAGTGGCACATGCCTGCAATCCCAGCACTTTGGGAGGCCAAGGCAGGCAAATCACCCGAGGTCAGGAGTTCAAGATCAGCCTGGCCAACACGGCGAAACCCCATCTCTACTAAAAATACAAAAATTGGCCAGGCAGTAGTGGCATGTGCCTGTAATCCCAGGTACTCAGGAGGCTGAGGCAGGAGAATCACTTGAACCTGGGAGGCGGAGGTTGCAGTGAGCCAAGATCATGCCACTGCATGCACTCTACCCTGGGTGACAAAGCGAAACTCTGTCTCAAAACAAACAAACAAACAAACACAAACAAACAAACAAAAACCTCCTGGCATCAAGAGATCTTTCTGTCTCAGACTCCCAATGCCCTGGGTTTATATTTTTTGTTCAGTATAATTGAAGACACTTGTTCTTATATGGCTTTAAGATATAAAGAAAAAAAAAAAACAGATAATAACAAATGTTGGTGAAGGCTGGGCATGGTAGCTCAGCCTGTAATTCCAGAACTTTGGGAGGCTGAGGTGGGCAGATCACTCGCCAGGATAAGAGACTGCCGGGGCAACATGGTAAAAACCCATCACTGCAAAAAAATATAAAAATTAGGCCAGGCATGGATGGCATGTACCTATAATTCCCAGCTACATAGAGGTGAGATGCGAGGATCATTTGTGCCTGGGAGGTCAAGGCTTCAGTGAACTGTGATGGCGTCACTGGCCTGCAGCCTGAGAGACAGAGCAAGCCCCTGTGTGGAAAAAAAAATAATGTCACTAAAGAGTGTGGAGGAATTGAACCCACATACCAATTCTGGTGGGAACATAAAATCGTGTAACCACTTTGTTTGGGTATTTTCTTTTGTGTCATTTTAATTGGATTTTTTTAAAAAATCAAGACAGGGTCTCACTATCTTGCCCAGGCTGATCTTGAACTTGTGGGCTCAAGTCATCCTCCCAGCTGAGCCTCCTGAGTAGCTGGGACTACGGGTGTGAGCCATTGCACCCAACTGTTGTAGCCACTTTAGAAAAGAAACTGTCAGTTTCTCAAAAGGCTAAATATACAGTCATCATATAATATCACAATTTCACTCCTAGGCATATATCCCAGAGAAATAAAAATATATGTCCGCACAAAAACTTGTACAGCAATCTTCACAGCAGCATTATTCATAATGGCCAATACACGGAAACAACCCAAATGTCCACCAACTGATGAACAGATAAACAAAATGCAGTGTGTCTCTAGCACGGAATATTATTCAGTCATAGAAGGAATGAAATACTGATACACACTATGACATAAAGGAACTTTGAAAACACTATGCTAAGAGGGAAAAAAGCCACAAAAGATCACATATTGTACAATTCTATTTGTCCAGATTAGGAAATTCTACAGTGACAAAAAATGAATCAATGGTTGCCTAAGGCTGGGGGCCAAGGCAGGTAGGGGGAGTAGGAGGTAGTGGCTAAGGGGTGCAGATTTCTCTATAGGGTAATGAAAGGTTCTAAAAGTAACTGTGGTGATCGATGCACAGCTCTGGGAATACTCTAAAACCTACTGAATTGCAGATTTCAATAAATAAATAAATTGAAGGGTATGTGAATCATATTTTAATAAAGCTATTATTTAAAATAATTAGTGGCTGCGCACAGGTGGTCATACCTGCCTGTAATCCCAGCACTTTGGGAGGCTGAGGCAGGAGTTTGAGCTTAGTCTGAGAAACCTAGCAAGATCCCATCTCTATGATAAAAAATAAAAAAATTAGCTGGGCATGGTGGCACACATCTGTAGTCCCAGCTACTTGGGAGACTGAGGATTGCTTAAGCCCAGGAGTTTGAGGCTACAGTGAACCATGATCATGTCACTGTACTGCAGCCTGGGCGACAGACCAAGACCCTGTCTCTAAAAAGGAAAGAAAAGAAATACAAGTTTTTTTGTTTTGTTTTATTTTTTGAGATGGAGTCTTGCTCTGTCGCCCAGGCTGGAGTGCAGTGGTGCAATTTCGACTCACTGCAAGCTCCACCTCCTGCGTTCACGCCATTCTCCTGCCTCAG
>NW_016807525.1:290844-295415 GCF_001698545.2 Rhinopithecus bieti | reverse complement strand
TTTTTTTTTTTTTTTTTTTTTTTTTTTTTTTAATTTTTATAGAGAGAGAAGTCTTGCTATGAGCTGGCCTCAAACTCCTAGCCTCAAGAGATCTGCCCACCTCAGCCTCCTGAGTAACTGGGGCCATAGGTACACACCACCATGCTCAGCTATATTTATTTTATTTTATTAAATTTATTTTTTTCATTTTTGTAGAGAGGAGGTCTTGCTATGTTGCAAGGCTGTGCTCGAACTCATGGCCTTAAAACATACACCCATCTCTGCCTCTCACTGTTGGAACTATAGGTGTGAGCCACTGCACCTGGCCTGACTTGAGATTTCTTTAATCTAGCATCCTTTACTTGGTAGGATTGGGAAAGGCAGCAGTGTTTTTAAAAATTACTTAATAATTCAATTAGAACGAAACTCAACCTTGACTCCTGCCTTCTCTCACAGCTCACATCCAGTCTGTCAGGAAATCCTATTGACTGACTTCATCTTCCACCTGGATATTGCCACACTTTAGCCCCCCTGCTTCTAACCAAATCTTCCCACAGTCTTTCTCAACTCAGCAGCCAAGGGGGTGCTTTTAAATCAGGAAAAAGATCACGTCGCTTCTCTGCTGAGAACTCCGACCCCCCCCCCCCCCCAACCCCTACGGTTCCCATTTCAGTCAGAGTAAAAGCCAAAGCCCCAGCAATAGCCTCCAGGGCTTACATGATCTGTACTGATCCCAGCCCAGCACCTCCCTGGCCTCCTCGCCTTCTTCACTCCCTCTATCTCTTTGCCCCTCTGGCCTCCTTCCAGAGCCTCAGACACACCAGGGAGTTTCCTCCTAATGCCTTTATCCTGTTGACTCAGCCTACAGTGCTCTTCTCTCAGCACCTTGGCCAGCTCCATCACCTCCTTCAAACTTTTGCTCAATTTTCACTTATGAGGCCAACCCTGACCATTCTACTTAACATTGCCATCTGTCCCCATTCCCACCATGCTTCTTTCTTTCTTTTTCTTTTTCTTTCTCTTTCCCTCCCTTCCTTTCCTTTCCTTTCCTTTCCTTTCCTTTCCCTTCCCTTCCCTTCCCTTCCTCCCTCCCTCCCTCCCTCCCTCCCTCCCTCCCTCCTTCCTTCCTTCCTTCCTTTCCTCCTTCCTTTCCTCCTTCCTTCCTTTCCTTCTTTCCTTCTTTCTTTCTTTTCTGACAGGGTCTTGCTCTATTGCCCAGGCTGAAGTACAGTGGTGCAATCACAGCTCACAGCAACCTCAACCCCTTAGGCTTAAACAATCCTCCAGGCTCAGTCACCCTAGGAGCTGAGACTACAGGTGCATGCCACAACACCTGGCTTTTTTTTTTTTTTTTTTTTTTGAGACAGAGTCTTACTCTGTCACCTAGGCTGGAGTGCAATAGCGTGATCTTGGCTCACTGCAACCTCTGCCTCCCGGATTCAAGTGATTCTCTGCCTCAGCCTCCTGTGTAGCTGGGATTACAGGTGCCCACCACCACACCCGGCTAATTTTTGTATTTTTAGTAGAGACGCGGTTTCACCATCTTTGCTAGGGTGGTCTTGAACTCCTGACCTCATGATCCACACCCCCTTGGCCTCCCAAAGTGCTGGCATTACAGGCATGAACCACCGCACCTGGCCTTTTCTTTAAAATTTTTGTAGACATGAGGTCTCACTATATTGCTCAGGCTGGTCTTAAGCTCCCGGGCTTGAGCAATCTTCCCACTTCAGCCTCCCAAAGTGCTGGAATTATAGGCATGAGCAACTGCCCCTGGCTTCATGTTCATTTCTTCTTGCTGTTGCAACAAACTACCCTATGTTTAGTGGCTTAAAACACCACAAATCCACCATCTTACAGTTCTGGGGGCCAGAAGCCCAACTAGGTCTATTAAGGCTAAAGACAAGGCGTCAGAGGGGCTGCCTTTTCCAGTTGACTCACCTTGAAGATGGCCCCTGACTCCATCTTCAAAGCCAGAAGTGCAGCATCTTCAAATCTCCCTCTCTGAACTCTTCTTCCATCACCACATCTTCTTCTCTAATTCTGACTCTCCTAACTCCTTTGTCTTATAAAGATCCTTGTGATTGGTGGGCATGCTGGCTCCCACCTGTAATCCCAACACTTTGGGAGACCAAAGACGAAGGAATGCTTGATACCAAGAGTTCAAGATCAGCTTGGGCAACATAGCAAGATCCTGTCTTTACAAAATTAAAATTAAAATCAGCTGGGCATGGTGATGCATGCCTGTAGTCCCAGTTACTGGAGAGGCTAAGGTGGGAGGATTCCTTTAGCCTAGGAGGTCAAGGCTGCAGTGAGCTATGATCACATCACTGTACTCCAGCCTGGGTGGGAGAGTGAGACTCTGTCTCAAATATAAGAAAATAAATATATATTTGGTTTTTGCCCTGGTTCCTGGCACAAAGCTTCTAAAGCTCTTATAAAGTCCTTAGTGACAGAGGTAATAGGAGCATCTTCTGTTTTAATTTTTGGTCTTAGTCCCAGGTTTCTGACACAAGGGCCTCTAAGATCTTTCAGATCTGCAGCATGGTAAGAAAGCATGTGGGATGCTGTTGAAATGCCTGGGTGGCTGGCAGCTCCTAGACTGCTTCAGAAGGGCTGGTTACCAGAGGAATCAACCACATATTTTTTTTTTAATGGAGTTTGGCTCTCGTAGCCCAGGCTGGAGTGTAATGGGACAATCTCGGTTCACTACAACCTCTGCCTCCCGGGTTCAAGTGATTCTCCTGCCTCAGCCTCCTGAGTAGCTGGGATTACAGGAATATGCCACCATGCCTAGCTAATTTTTGTATTTNGGATTGCTTAAGCCCAGGAGTTTGAGGCTACAGTGAACCATGATCATGTCACTGTACTGCAGCCTGGGCGACAGACCAAGACCCTGTCTCTAAAAGGAAAGAAAAGAAATACAAGTTTTTTTGTTTTGTTTTATTTTTTGAGATGGAGTCTTGCTCTGTCGCCCAGGCTGGAGTGCAGTGGTGCAATTTCGACTCACTGCAAGCTCCACCTCCTGCGTTCACGCCATTCTCCTGCCTCAGCCTCCCGAGTAGCTGGGACTGCAAGTGCCTGCCACCATGCTCAACCAATTTTTTGTATTTTTAGTAGAGATGGGGTTTCACCGTGTTAGCCAGGATGGTCTCGATCTCCTGACCTTGTGATCCACCCGCCTTGGCCTCCCAAAGTGCTGGGATTACAGGCGTGAGCCACCGCACCAGCAGAAATACAAGTTTTTATCACTTTGTGAGTATAGCCAAGTTTGAGGAGAAATAGACAAGAAAAAAAGAGCACTGAATAATGAGAGTAAGTGGCTGGTTAGGCCCAGTTGCTAGCTAAGTGGCTTCTGAAAAATTCATTAGTAAAGTTACAGCCAAGTTTGAGGAGAAATAGACAAGAATAAAAGAGCACTGAATAATGAGAGTAAGTGGCTGGTTAGGCCCAGTTGCTAGCTAAGTGGTTTCTGAAAAATTCATTAGTAAAGTTACAGCTCTAGAGACAGTCATGCAGTCAAAGAATGAATGCTAAATTCATTATAAATGCCGATGGTCTTTCCTTACATGCCTTCTAGTGAAAAATTCCTAAGTGCCTAAATAGCAAGTCTGCAATGATAGCAGCTGTTTATTAAAGACTACAAAAAAGAAATGGAGGCTGGGCATGGTGGCTCATGCCTGTAATCCCTGAACTTTGGGAGGCTGAGGCTGGCAGATCACCTGAGGTCAAGAGTTCGAGACCAGCCTGGCCATCATGGTGAAACCCCACCTCTACTAAAAATACAAAAATTAGATGGGTGTGGTGGCGGGCACCTTAATCCCAGCTACTCAGGAGGCTGAGGCATGAGAATTGCTTGAACCCAGAAGGCGGAGGTTGCAGTGAGGCAAAATCGCGCCATTGCACTTCAGCCTGGGCAACAAAAGCAAGACACTGTCTTTTTTTTTTTTTTTTTTAAAGCATCTTTTCAAGAATGACATAGTGTTTCATGATAAAGAAGCCTTAATTTTGCATTTGGTCAAGTATTGATTCGATTTAGCAAATATGACAACAGACTTGGATAAAGTGCGAACAACACAATTTCATTTTCTCCTTAATCAAAACTGATTAGATAGTCTAATATCAATTCTGATCTTATTAAAAACTGATAAGATAAAAAAATTAGGGAATGATGGAGCCAATAAGATGTTGCAACCTGTTCCAAGGAGAATTCCAAAACCCACACATATCTGAGACCATTAAGTATGATGAAATATATTTGATTACTACATTTAAAAATAAACTGATTATATAGCCAACAATTGGGCAGGGGTCTCCTCATCCACAGCCACACAAACCCCATCATGCGGCTATGTGGTTGCAAGGCCTGCATAGCCTAGAAGGGACTGGTCTGACTTGAAATTTCACTTCATTCGCATTTGTATTTTGAGACAGGATCCTGCTCTGTCACCCGGGCTGGAGTGCAGTGGTATATATCATAGCTCACTGCAGCTTTGACCAACTAGGCTTAAGGGATCATCCTGCCTCAGCTGCACCAGTACCTGGGAATACAGGCAAGTATCACCATATCAGGCTTTTTTTTTTTTTTTTTTTTT
>NW_016807525.1:252464-287730 GCF_001698545.2 Rhinopithecus bieti | reverse complement strand
GTATTTTTTAGTAGAGACAGGGTTTCACCGTGTTAGCCAGGATGGTCTCGATCTCCTGACCTCGTGATCCGCCCGTCTCGGCCTCCCAAAGTGCCGGGATTACAGGCTTTAGGCACCGCGCCCGGCCCCATTTTGTATTTTAGTAGAGACGGGATTTCATCATGTTGGTCAGGCTGGTCTTAAACTGCTGACTTCAGGTGATCTGCCCACCTTGGCCTCCCAAAGTGCTGGGATTACAGGCGTGAGCCACTGTGCCCGGCCCCAACCACATTTTTTGAGGCTTGGAAATTTCAGTCTCACCCACTGAACTCCAGGAGGCAAAAGGGGCTGGAGATTGACTTAACCGCCAATGGCCAATGATTTTATCAATCATGCCTCCATAAAAATCCTGAACAACAGGGTTTGGAGAGCTTCCGTGTTGCTGCACACAAGGAGGTGCTGGGAGGGTAGTGTGCCCAAGAGAGGGCATGGAAGCTCTGTGGCCCTCCCCACTTGCCTTGCCCTGTGCATCTCTTTCATTGGCTGTTCCTGAGATGTAGCCTTTACATTGAGCCAGTAATAGAAAATAAACTGGCCAGATGTGGTGTCTCATGCCTGTAATCCCAGCACTTTCAGAGGCAGAGGTGGGGGAATCACTTGAGCCCAGGAATTTGAGAACAGCCTGGGCAATGTAACAAGACTCCATCTATACAAAAAAATAAAATAAATTAGTCAGATGTGGTGGTGGGAAACTTGTAATTCCAGCTACTTGAGAAGCTGAAGCAGGAGGATCACTTGAGCCCTGGAGGTTGAGGCTTCAATGAGCTATGATTGCATCACTGCACTCCAGCCTGGGCAATACAGCGAGACCCTGTCTCTTAAAAAAACAAAAAGAAAAAAAAAACTGTTTTTCTAAGCTCTGTGAATTGTTCTAGCAAATAATTAAACCTAAGAAGAGGGTCATGGGAACCCCTGATTTCTAACTGGTTGGTCAAAATACAGGTGACAACCTAGGACTTGCAACTGGCATCTGAAGTGAAGGTGGTCTCGTGGGACTGAGCTCCTAATCTGTGGGGTCTGCACTAACTCCAGGTGGTGTCAGAATGGAATTGTGGGATATACAGTTGGTATCCAGAGAGTTGGAGAATTGGTATAGAAGCTCTGCATACACATTTGCTCAGAAGTGTGTGAGTAGAAACATGGATTTTTCTCTTACCTGTCTACCTACTTAACTGCATAGGAGAGACAATGCATGGTGCTCATGGAAAAAGCAAGCATTAAAGTCAAACAAGACCCAACATTTGACTCAGTCTTAATACCCAGGTGAGCTTGGGCAAATCACTTATTATCCCCAAGTCTTCATCATTTTGTGTGTAAAATGGGGATAACTGTGGCACCTACCTGTGATTTTGCGAGAACTAATGAAATACTATGCTTGATGTTATTGTGATCATTATACATATTCCAAACTATTTGACAAGGACAGTGATGCATGATAACATCAACAGATTAGAAACTGTAATGAATTCTCTCAGGCAAAATTCCATACAAGCAAATTACTGTCTCTCCAAAGCACTCCCACCACACTTAATTCATCATTCCCTGAACAAAATGTGCCATCTTCACTGTGCAGGTCTTTACAGTGCTGGTTTTCCTGCCTGGGCAGCTCACTCCATCCCATCCAAGCCCATTTCCCATCCCTCCACCTCACCCTTCCCTTCCCACTCTCATACAACTCTTCCTCATCTTTCAGGACCTGGCTTCAATGTCACCTTAACTGGAAGCTTCTCTCACCCCTCCGGAAGAGCTTCCCATTGCACTTGATGCATGTACTGTTATTTGACCATTTTTGAGTCATAGTCCAAGTCTTTTCGTACCTGAATAAGATGTTGCCCAGTCAGTCTCTCTTCCTGGTCTCTGAAGTCTTTCATGGTAGATTCAGCTGGAAGTGACAAAAAGACATTTTTTTTTTTTTTTTTAAAAAGAGGGATGACACAGACAGACATCAGTACTTAAAAGTTTTAAATCGTATGTGAAAAGCAAACAAAATTCAAGGGCTTCTAGGAAAAACGTAGGAGGGATGGTGTCACTGAGAATATGATAAAGGGTTAATTTTTATTTTATTTTATTTTTTGAGAAAGGGTCTTGCTCTGTTGCCTAGGCTGTACTGCAGTGGTGCGATCACAGCTCACTGCAGCCTTAACCTCCTGGGCTTGAGCAATCTTTCCATCTAATTTTTATTTTATTTAAGAAACGCAGTCTTACTCTGTTACCAAAGCTGGAGTGCAGTGGTGTGATCATAGCTTACAAATGCAGCCTCAACCTCCTAGGGTCAAGAGATCTTCCAGTTGCTCAGCCTCCCCTGTAGCTGGGACTACAGGTGTGCACTACAATGTCAAGCTCATTTTTTTTTTTAAATTTTTAGTAGAAACAAAGTGTCGTTATGTTGACCAGGCTGGTGGTAATCTCCTACCCTCAAGCAGTTCTCCCACCTCAGCCTTCCAAAGTGCTGCAATTACAGGTGTGAGCTGCCACACCTGGCTGACGGGGTTAATTTTTAATTATATAAAGAGCTCAAAGCAAATATTAGAAGGAGCCTAAATGCCTACAGTAGCTGACTGATAGATTGATACATTCATATAATAAAATATTATGCAACCATGAAAAGGATTTAAAGCAATAGGTATTGGCATAGATGTCCACAAAATATGAAAATGTGAAGTGATGTCCAATTAGCCTGTATGTATCTTGAATAATATGGCCCATTTTCACAATAGCAATTATTTCCTGAGATAAAATTGTGGGTCTAAAGAGTAAAGGAAATTTTCACTTCTTTATTTAAAAGTATTTACTATTTTTATAATTTAATGAGATTAAACAAATAGATCATCAAATTAGCAAAATACACATTAACTCTATAAATAAATGAAAAGACAGAGACAGCCCAGGCATGGTGGCTCACACTTACAATACTAGCACTTTGGGAGAGGGTGGTAGGAGGATTGTTTGAGGCCAGGAGTTTCAGACCAGCCTGGGAAACATAGCAAGACACTGTCTCCACTAAAAATAAAAAATAAAAATAGCCAGACATGGTGGCATGTGCCTATAGTCCCAGCTACTGAGGTGGAAGGATCACTTGAGTCCAGGAGGTCAAGGCTGTGGTGAGTTAAGACTGTGCCTGGGCCACTACACTCAAGCCTGGAAGACAGAATGAGACTTTGTCTCAAAAAAAAAAAAAAAAAGACAATAAAGAAATAAAGCTAACAAGCTAACAAAAGAAAAGATATTACAGTGTGACAAACAGGACGGGCATGGTGGCTCATGCCTGTAATCCCAGCACTTTGGGAGGCTGAGGTGGGTGGATCATGAGTTCAGGAGTTCAAGACCAGCCTGATGAACACGGTGAAACCCCGTCTCTACTAAAAATGCAAAAATTAGCCAGGCATGGTGGCGTGCACCTGTAATCCCAGCTACTCAGGAGGCTGAGGCAGGAGAATCACTTGAACCTGGGAGGCGGAGGTTGCAGTGAGCCAAGATCGTGCCACTGCACTCCAGCCTGGTGACAGAGCAAGACTCTGTCTCAAAAAAAAAAGTGACAAATGAGAATAATATGAGGTCTTTTATTTATTAAAAATAATTAAACAGAAAATAACTTGTTAAATTATAATACCCTGTACTGGCAAAGGTGCAGTGAAATGGGCATTTTCTTATCCTATTAGTGATGTTTAAATTGTATATAAGCCTTCCAGGGTAAAGCTTAGCAATTTTTTAAAAATAATACAAACAGTGACTCACTATACTGCCTCCTCCAACTCCTGGCCTCAAGCAATCCTCCCACCTCAACCTCCCAAAGTGCTGGGATTATAGGCCGACAGCCACCATGACTGAAAGCTCAGCAATTTGCATCAAGTGTAATAAGAATGCTCATGCCCTGTGACTCACAGTAATCTCACCTCTGGAAATACCATCTTTGGATATAATTCAACCTAAACAAAAGCTCATATGCACAAACACAGTGAAAATCTCGGAGTTATTTTTTTTTTCTCTTTTTAAAAAAAATACGGAATGCTTCACAAATTTGCAATGTCATTCTTGCACAGAGGCCATGCCAATCTCTCTATTGTTCCAACTTTAGTATATGTGCTACCGAACCAAGCATGAGTAATTTAAGATAGAGTGGTTACATGGAATAAGGAAGAGTAACGGGGAATTTAAAAAACTATGGTATTTATAGGCACCTAGTAACAGCTTAGTAAATATTAGCTGCTACTTTTATTATTTTTATGGTAATTTCACTCAATTAAAATTGTCACTAAAATTACCATTGTCATGGAACATAATGTATCCTACAGTATAATTGTAAAAAACAGATATAATTTGTCCCTTGGTATATGGGGGAGATTGGTTCCAGCTCCTCCATTTCTGTGTATACCAAATTCCACATATACTCAAGTTTTCGAGTCAGTCCTGAGGTATCGATATATATGTATATTTATATATATATACGTGTGCGTGTGTGTGTGTATATATATATATATATATGAGAAAATTAGTGAGGTGTGGTGACAAGCACCTGTAGTCCCAGCTACTTGTGAGGCTGAGTCAGGAAGATTGCTTGAGCCCAGGAGATTGAGGCTGCAGTGAGCCTTAATTGCACCACTGCACTCCATTCTGGGCAACAGAGTGAGACAGAAGGTTGACTGTTTAACAGAATTTTTCTGTTGACTTGAAAATATGGTCAGGACTGTGGCATAGGAAATTCTTCATAAGATAATTATCTAATCCAATTAATCCTGGAATTGGGAACAGAAAATGTTTTGGTGACTATTTATTCCTTCACTTGCTGTTATATAAACTACTGCCAGTGGGTATTTAACAACCAAAAGTGTCATCTCTGAGCTACTCACAGTGAAAGGTGATGTCTGGGGCCCAGGTGTATTGAGGTCCCCATGTCTGGGCTATGGGTGCTGAGTGGGACTTACTTGTCCATCCATTTTCTATATTCTGGCACTGGGAAACTTGGGTTTATCCATCTTGATAAGAGGTCACTTAAATTCCACTTGGCAAGAACCACAAATGGAAGAAAGGCCATGAAATCACAGGCTAGCCCTTGTTCTCAAGGGAATCTTCAGCTTAGGTGGTTCTGTAAAAGAGGAATCACATTGTTGAAAAATCACCGCAGGTCAGCTGAGGTGGTCCATACCTATAATCCCAGCCCATCAGGAGACTAAGGCAGGAGGATCCCATGAGGCCAGGAGTTCAAGACCAGCCTGGGCAATACAGTGAAATCTCTACAAAAAATTAGAAAATGAGCTGGGTGCGGTGGCACATTCCTATAGTCCCAGCTACTCTGGAGGCTGAAGTGGGAGGATGAAAGTGGAAGCTGCAGTAGTGGAAGCTGCAGTGAGCTCTGATCTCACCACTGCACTCCAGCCTGGGTGACAGAGTGAGACCCTGTCTCAACATACACATACATACATACATACATACACACACACACACACACACACACACATGCATGCACACAGCCACATGCAGACACACACACACACCCTCATCTCAGTCTGTCTAGACTTGACTAAAGAAAAGGGTCTTCTGGTTACAGAAGAGGTATGCTCTTTTGTGGGACAGGGAGGGACCAGCAACCTTGTTCATGGTCTTTTCCTCATCCTCTGCTTAGTTTTCCAAGAACCCTCACAGTGGAAACAGAGTCCCTGGGAAAAGGACCAAAATCTTTAGACTACCAGGGGAGAAATACGCCTCCTTTGTCAATTAATAAATAGAACACCTGCCTTAAAATCCAGGGAGTTCTGCTAGAATGAATCACTCCCTACGACCCTGACCTATGCAGGGAACATGAAAAACTGGAGTTTGGCTGGGCACAGTGGCTCACACCTGTAATCCCAGAACTTTGGGAGGCTGAGGCAGCGGACCACCTGAGGTCAGGAGTTCAAGACAAGCCTGGCCAACATGGTGAAACCCCGTCTCTACTAAAAATATAAAAACTAGCCGGGTGTGGTAGTGGTTGTGTGTAATCCCAGCTACTCAGGAGGCAGAGGCAGGAAAATCACTTGAACCCAGGAGGCAGAGGTTGCAGTGAGCCGAGATCACACCACTGCACTCCAGCATAGGTTCCAGAGCAAGACTCTGTCTTAAAACAAAAAACAAAAAAACCCTGGAGTTTGGAGGCCTGTAATATTTTAAGCCACATTCCAGATTGTAGAGACCTTACCAAAGTACGCCCTTTCCACAAAGCACTGCCGAACATCAGCTGGCTGTCTCCATGGGGCACCGCCATTATCTCTGGCTCTTGTTTCCCCAGGAGATGCTCTATTCCAGCCTTCTCTTACATTTTGTATTCCACACATTTCCTAGCGTAAGGCCTCAAAACATAGCAGGCTGCAGAGTCACTGCTGATCTACTGCATATCTGACTTCAGATTCCAGCAGGGCACTTTGTGTTTGAGAAATTAAAGAGGAGAGAATGGACCCAGACTGACACTGGTCAGCTTAGTGGTCTGAAGATATAAGCTGCTCAAATGGACTACAGTGACTCTGATTTTCTGAGTCTGCCCTGCTCCTAGGGCTCCTTGGATACAATTAATTTATCCTTGTTGAAGAAATGGTTTGCTAGAATATAAAAAAAATTGGCCAGGCACGGTGGCTTATGCCTCTAATCCCAGCACTTTGGGGGGCCGAGGCACGTGGGTAACGAGGTCAGGAGTTCAAGACCAGCCTGGCCAACATGGAGAAACCCCGTCTCTACTAAAAATACAAAAATGAGCCTGGTGTGGAGGCACGGGCCCGTAGTCCCAGCTACTCAGGAGGCTGAGGCAGGAGAATTGCTTGAACCTAGGAGGTGGAGGTTGTAGTGAGCCGAGACGGTGCCATGTACTCCAGCCTGGGTGACAGAGCAAAACTCCACCTCAAAAAAAACAAAAAAAAAAAAAAAAAAAAAAAAAAAAAGAAAAAAGAAAAGAAAAGAAAAGAAAAGAGAATATAAAAAACTTAAAGAAGAAAAAATGTTAAAATAAAATTTTCTCCTAAAGAACACTCAAAAGCACACTCCCACCAATGCTGGATCTATTTAGCTCTCTCTTGCTTTATTTTTCTGAGATAGGGTCTCATTCTATCACCCAGGCTGGAATGCAGTGGCAAGATCACGGCTCACTGCAGCTTTCAATTCCTGGACTCAAGCTATCCTCCCAATTCAGCTTCCTGAGTAGCTGGGATTATAGGTGCATGCCACCATGCCTGGCTAATTTTTAAATTTTTTGTAGAGAGGGGGTTCTCACTATGTGGCCCAGGCTGGTCTTGAACTCCTGGGTCAAACTAATCCTCCCACCTTGGCCTCCCAAAATGCTGGGATTATAGGCTTTAGCCTCTGTGCCCAGTCTATTTATCTTTCTATAACTCATATATTAAATCTTCCTCCTTAAATTGCCTCCTACCCACCCATCTGCAGGGATAGCAAACACAGGTTTCAGTGAGTCAGGCAAACTACATGAAGGAAGGAGGCCCGAGTAACGTGGGAGAGTGGGAGACCGGGGGAAACTGTAGCAAACTGCAAGGTACTCAATTCAACATTTCTTCAACACTGTGATGGTCAAACCAAACACAGAAACAGGAAGTCCAGTTCAGTCACCAGCAGGCAACGTGGGATATTTCATCTACATGCTACAGGGCAAACTGCTTAGGATGAATGACCTGGTCTCCACCAACCTGCTCTTCAAGTCCAGCCACTCCTGCCCAAGTCCCTACACTCTACTGACATGACCCACATTCACAGGTCTCCTGACATCTTTCCTTGTTCACCTTTTTTTCCCCAACAAATATTGCTGCTTTTTTTATTTTTATTTTTATTTTATTTTTTTACTTCTTTTGAGACAGAGTCCCTCTCTGTCACACAGGCTGAAGTACAGTGGGGTGATTACGGCTCACTGTAGCTTCCATCTTCTGGGCTCAAGTGATCTTCCCACCTCAGCCTCCCAAGCAGTTGGGATTACAGGCATGTACCACCACATCCGGCTAAGTATATTATTTTTTCTTCTTTTTTCTTTCTTTTCTTTTCTTTTCTTTTTTTTGTTGAGATGAAGTCTCACCCTGTCACCCAGGCTGGAGTGCAGATCTTCGCTTACTGCAACCTCCAACTCCCAGGTTCAAGCAATTCTCCTGCCTCAGCCTCCCAGGTAACTGGGATTACAGGTGTGTGCCACCATGCCTGGCTAATTTTTGTATTTTTAGTAGAGACGGGATTTCACCATATTGGCCAGGCTAGTCTTGAGCTCCTGACCTCAGGTAATCTGCCTACCTCAGTCTCCCAAAGTGCTGGGATTATAGGCATGAGCCACTGCACCCAACCAGTGTATTATTTTTTTCTAGGGACAGGGTCTCACTATGTTGCCCAGGGTGGCCTTCAACTCCTGGGTACAAGCAATCCCCTGGCCTTCTCCTCCCAAAGTGCTGGAATTACAGGCTTGAGCCAACACATCAGGCTCTAACAAATATTTCTTGAGCACCTACTGCATACCAGGCACTATAATAAGTGCCGAGGAAACAGCAGTGAACAAGGTTTAAGAGTTTCTGCCCTCTACAGAGCTTATAGGGTAGCAGGAAATTGATAAGAGTTTGAATGTTTGTCTCCTCCAAATCTCATATTGAAATTAAATCTCTAATGTTGGAGGTGTTGCCTGGTGGGAGTGTGTGAGTCATGGGGGCAGATCCCTCATGAATGGCTTGGTGCCCTCCCCATGGTAATGAGTGAGTTCTCCCTCTACTAGTTCATGTGACAGCCGATTGTTTAAAGAGCCTGGCACCTCCTCCCCTCTCCCTTGCTCCTTCTTCTCAACAAGTGACATGCCGGCTCCTCCTTCACCTTCCGCCATGAGAGGAAGCCTCCTGAGGTCCTCACCAGTGGATGCTGATACTACGCTTTTTTTTTTTTCTGAGACAGGATCTCACTCTGACACTCAGGCTAGAGAGCAGTGGTGTAATTATGGCTCACTGCAACCCTGACCTCCTGGGCTAAAGAGATCTTTTTACCTTAGCCTCCCAAGTAGCTGGGACCACAGGCATGCATCAGTGCACCATCATGCTTGGATGATTTGCTTTTTATTTTTAGTAGAGACAACATCTCACCATGTTTCCCAGGCTGGTCTCAAACTTCTGGGCTCAAGCAATCCTCCTGCCTCAGTGTCCCAAAGTGCTGGGATTACAGGTGCGGGCCACTGTGCCCAGCCTGGCACCATGTTACTTGTATAGTCTGTAGAATTGTGAGCCAAATAAACTGTTTTTCTTTATAAACTACCCAGCCTCAGGTGTTTCCTTATAGCAATGCAAAATGGACTAATATAGGAATCATATGCCAGCACTTACCAGACTGTGATGAGCACAATGACAGAAGTACAGAGTGGGACTGAAACGTTTCCCAGGGGCTTCTTGTTGCATCATAGAGGATGGGGTGAGACATCTCGGTTGAGGCTAAAGATGAGTAAAGATGAGAGTGAAAGAGTGATGACGGGGGTAGCGAGAGGGTTTCTTGAAGAAGAACCAGTAAAGTCCCTCAAGGAAACTGTGAGGCCACTTCCTGGAAATCACCAGTATACCATTTCCCATTGGCAAGGAGCTTAGCACGGTCCCTTGGATAACCAAACCTATGCTCAAATCCCATCTGTGTGAGTCTCTCTCCCGGGACCCTTCTTAGCATATTAGAGTTCAATCAGGAGACATAAACCACTCAAAAGTTTAAAGTGGTAAAATTTAATACAGAGAATTATTCATTGTAACAGGGCAAAGCATAATAAGAGATTGGCTACCAAAAAGTAAAAAGAACTCTAGAGAACACAGGACTAGCAGAGGCCAGGCATGGTGGCTCATGCTTATAATTCCAGCAATATGAAAAGCCAAGGCAGGAGGATGCTTCAGGCCAGGAGTTTGAGACCAGCCTGGGAAACACAGCGAGACCCTGTCTCTACCAAAGAAAAAAAAAATAGCCAGGTGTGGTGGTACACAACTGTAGTCCTAGCTACTTGGGAGGCTGAGGTGGGAGGATTGCTTGAGCCAGGGAGGTCATGGCTGCAGTGAGCCATGATTTTGTCACTGCACTTTAGCCTGGGCAACAGATGGAGACCCTGTCTCAAAAAAAAAAAAAAAAAAGTATAGGACCAGCTGATACAATGAGCAGTAACTGCCCCTACTGTCCCTACACTGAGATAGAGTGACCAAGGAGATAGACTCCTCACTAGGGCTGAGATCCAGCCACTCTTGGAGAGGGCATAGTCATGGGTAATTCAATGGCAGAATTGCTGCATTACCACATGGTGAAAGTTGTTAGCAATCTGCCCTCTGGAATTTGCTGAAAATCCGCCCTCTATGATGTTAGATTAAGATATTAATGAACAGTTGTCTCACTACAAAACCACCCAGGCAGGTGCAGAGAAACTGCTGGTCACTGGGTGCTGCTGAGCACCATGCAGGGCAGGAACCCAGTGCTGTGGATGCTCAGTGCCTGTGGAGACTGATACACCACAATCAGAAAGAACAGCCTCTTACAAAGTCCCTCTAGCACAACATACTGACAACATTTAATAATGCACCAGCTGACAGAGGAAGCATATAAGGAACCCATGTCTATGTTTGCAGAGCAGGCAGTGAAGGGTGAATTTGGAACTGGTGGGCAGTCATTGGATGGATAGTTGGTACATGACACATTTCAATCTACCAAAGAAAAAAGGAAGAGAGAAAAGAGATACAGGACCAGGCATGGTGGCTCACTCCTATAATCCCAGCAGTTTGGGAGGCCAAGGCAAGTGGATCACTTGGGTCCAGGAGTTCAAAACCAGCCTGGGTGACATAGTGAAACCCTGTCTCTACTAAAAATAAAAAAGTTAGCTGAGTGTGGTGGCTTGTGACTGTAGTCCCAACTGCTCAAGAGGCTGAGGCAAAAGGATCGCAAGTGTCTGAGAGTTCGAGGCTGCAGTGAGCAGTGATCACACCACTGCACTCCTGCCTGGGTGGCACAGCAAGATCCTGTCTCAAAAAAAGAAATGTTGGTGAAAATGTGAAGAAATTGGAACCACATACATTATTGGTGGGAACATAAAACGGTTTAACCACTTTGTTTGGGTATTTCTTTCTTGTCATTTTAATTTGATTTTTAAAAAATCAAGATAGGATCCCACTATCTTGCCCAGGCTGGTATCTTTTAACTTGCAGGCTCAAGTGATCCTCCCACCTCAACCTCTCATGTAGCTGGGATTACAGGTGTGACTCACTGCACCTGACTGGTGTAACCACTTTGGAAAACAGTTTCTCAAAAGCCTAAATGTACAGTATCACAAAACACAACACTTTCTCTCCTAGGTATATATCCCAGAGAAATAAAAATATATGTCCACACAAAAACTTGTACATGAATCTTCAGAGCAGCATTATTCATAGTGGCCAATACATGGAAACAACCCAAATGTTCATCAACTGATGAATAAACAAAATGTGGTGTGTCTCTACCATGGAGTATTATTCAATCATAGAAGGAATGAAATAGTGACACATGCTATGACAGGAAGGAACTCTGAAAACATTGTGCTAAGAGGGAAAAAAAAGCCAGCCACAAACGATCACATATTGCACAATCCTATTTATATAGAAGGTCCAAGTCAGGTGTGGTAGCTCACACCTGTAATCCCAACACTTTGGGAGGCCGAGGAAGGCAGATTATGAGGTCAGGAGTTTGAGACCAGCCTGACCAACATGGTGAAAGCCCATTTCGTATTTTTTAGTAGAGACGGGGTTTCACCGTGTTAGCCAGGATGATCTCGATCTCCTGACCTCGTGATCCGCCCGTCTCGGCCTCCCAGAAAGCCCATTTCTACTAAAACTACAATAATTAGCCAGGCATGGTGGCGGGCGCCCATAATCCTAGCTACTCAGGAGACTGAGGCAGAAGAATTGCTTGAACCCAGGAGGCAGAGATTGCAGTGAGCTGAGATTGCACCACTGCACTCCAGCCTAGGTGACAGAGCAAGACTCCGTCTCAAAAAAAAAAAAAAAAAAAAAAAAAAATTACAGATTAGGCAAATCTATAATGACAGAAAATAGATCAGTGGTTGCCTATGGGAACACAGGGGCATGGGGGGAGGAGAATATAGTGGCTAAGAAGTGTAGATTTCTCTACAGGGTAATGAAAGCTTCTAAAATGGATTGTGGTGATAGATGCACAGCTCTGTGAATATTCTAAAAACTACTGAATTGCATACTTTGATAAATGAATTACATGGTATGTGAACTATATTTCAATAAAGTTGTTATTTAAAAAAAGGAAATAGGGGGCTGGGCACAGGTGGTTCATGCTTACCTATAATCCCAGCACTTTGGGAGGCTGAGGCAGGAGGATCACTTGAGGCTAAGAGTTTGAGACCATCCTGGGAAACATAGCACTATCCCATCTCTACAACAAAAAAATAAAAAATTTAGCTCTGCATGGTGGTGTATGTCTGTAGTCCTAGCTACTTGGGAGGCAGAGGCGGGAGTATTGCTTGAGTCCAGGAGTTTGAAGCTACAGTGAGCCATGATCATACCACTGCATTGCAGCCTGAGTGACAGAGCAAGACCCTGTCTCTAAAAAGGAAAGAAAAGAAATGTAAGTTTTATCACTTTGTGAGAGTAACCAAGTTTGAGGGGAAACAGATAAGAACAAAAGAGCACTGAACGGTGAGAGTGGGAGGCTGGTTAGGCTCATTGCTGGCTAAGGGACTTCTGAAAATTCTTTAGTAAAATCACAGCTCTGGGGTCATGAGCCATGATCATACCACTGCATTGCAGCCTGAGTGACAGAGCAAGACCCTGTCTCTAAAAAGGAAAGAAAAGAAATGTAAGTTTTTATCACTTTGTGAGAGTAACCAAGTTTGAGGGGAAACAGATAAGAACAAAAGAGCACTGAACGGTGAGAGTGGGAGGCTGGTTAGGCTCATTGCTGGCTAAGGGACTTCTGAAAAATTCTTTAGTAAAATCACAGCTCTGGGGGTCAGTCAGGCAGTCAAATGATGAATGTTAAATCCATTACAAATGCCCACGGTCTTTCTTTACACTCCTTATAGTGAAAAATTCCTAAATGCCCAAATAGCAAGTGTTCTGAAATGACAGCAGCTGTTTATTAAAGAAATAACATCTCAAATTTTAAAAATCATGAGTCAAATATAATTTTCCTCCTCCCATTTTACAGGTGTGCAACCTAAAAACAGAGAATTTAAGTAATTTTCCTAAGTGGCAGAGCACAGATTTATTTCCTATCACTTTGGCCTCAGAGTTTATGCTTTATTTTCTTTTATTATTTTAAAATTCATCTTTTTTAAAACCAAGAGGCTTATGCAAAATTCTGCTAGGATTCAAAAAAAGCCTCTTGCTTTTCCTGACCATGGGTGCAGGCAGGGCTCATGCTGCATTTTCTTTACTTATAATTGGATAGAGACATGATGGATGGAGACATGATGACAGGAGCTCTCCTGGTCATTGTGCACCAGAAAGGAGAGTGGAGAGAAGCACAGGGAAGCCAGTCTTACCGTGTTTGAGCAACTGAACCAATGTCAGCCTCAGCCCACCTGCACAATTACTTTTATGTGAGAAAACAGGCACCTCCCTATTTGGAAAATCACAGCTGGCTGCAGTAGCAAACAATCCTCAAGTTATTCCTGGTAATGTTATTTCTACAGTCCCAATCCTTTTAACTCATTACATTAGCTCTTCATTTCTCTATTGTTCCTAACATCTAGTTTATAACCAAGAGCTTATGTTATTAAATAAGCTTTGGGTTAACAGGATCAATGAATGAAGAGTTTAAAGATACCAAAAAAAGCTCATAGAAGTACCTGCCAAATGTGCCAACTGACTACTATGAACTAATTTACTTTTGAGAAACATGCTGTTTCTTACATGCTACTGACCGTGCCTGTAAAATGGTGCACCTTAACTGGCTGTTTTATTTTCTCCGCAGTCTTAATATCTAATATCCACAGACTGAGATCAGAGCACCAGCATATACAATGCCACTTTATACTAGAGTTAGGAGGGGAGGCCAAGAGTAGAAATCAGAGTCACTTTGCTAGCTGCTGTCCTCTGTCCAGAATATTTTAAAGGAGACTGTATTCCCCAGGGCTCGCTGACCTGGCACTCTCTCCTTGCGGAGGCTCACACCACTGTCTTGTGCAGCCCTCACTGCTTTTGCAGAATGTGTCACCATGCTATAAAACACCTTCTCCTCCACCTCTCAACCTAAGCATGTGTTACTGGGCTTCGGGACAGCTTGTTTTCTCACTGTCCCACCTTTCCTTCTGAGCATCTTGGTCTTTGTGGTGGTCTCTCATCTCACCATCCTGGTGAAGCTTTGGGGTCATTACTTATTCAGTTGCTTCCCTCACCAATATATCAATTGAAGACAGTATGGACTAATTGCTTTAGAGTACAACTACTGTGACCCTAGAACCAGCTGGTCCCAGGACTTCTTCTGACTCTAAAGTTTTGAGATACCAGATATAGTTGGAACAAGATATACGACCATGCTCCCTAGAAGGTGAGAGTGTCATCATTTCCTGGACTTTTAATCTGCACTTTTGCTCATGCTATTCCTTCTATCAGGAGTAGCTTTGTCTCTGCCTGGTGACATTCTCCTCTTCCATCAAGGCCTAATTTAAATATAATTTTCTTTATAAAGTTCCTGTCACCTTGGAATTAACCCCCCTTTTACATAGTGTCATCGTTCACCTTGTTCAAATCTTTATAAATTGAGCCTCAGGTCTGTGTGGTCACGGAGTGTGTCTTTTACCAAAAGGAACACCTCGGCCAGGCACGGTGGCTCATGCCTGTAATCCCAGCACTTTGGGAAGCCAAGGCAGGCAGATCACCTGAGGTCAGGAGTTCGACACCAGCCTGACCAACATGGAGAAACCCTGTCTCTACTAAAATACAAAATTAGCTGGGTGTGGTGGCAGGCACCTGTAATCCTAGCTACTTGGGAGGCAGAGGCAAAAGAATCGCTTGAACCCAGGAGGCAGAGGTTGCTGTGAGCCAAGATAGTGCCACTGCACTCTACTCTGGACAAGAGTGAAACTCTGTCTCAAATAAATAAATAAATAAATGAAACACCTCATGCACTTTACAAGGAGCTGCTTCAGGAAAGGATGACACCTCGTGTAGAGGAGAGATCTCCGATACTCTGATCTTTTCCAAAAGGAGGAAAGTAAAGGTTTGAATATATTTTAGTTCTTTGCATTTCTGAACAGAAATAGTCTGTTATTAAGTTGCTCAAAGATGCCTATAAGCTTTCATAGGAGAAACATCTAATTCATAACCAAGAGTTTATGTTATTAAGNATCTTTTTTAAAACCAAGAGGCTTATGCAAAATTCTGCTAGGATTCAAAAAAAGCCTCTTGCTTTTCCTGACCATGGGTGCAGGCAGGGCTCATGCTGCATTTTCTTTACTTATAATTGGATAGAGACATGATGGATGGAGACATGATGACAGGAGCTCTCCTGGTCATTGTGCACCAGAAAGGAGAGTGGAGAGAAGCACAGGGAAGCCAGTCTTACCGTGTTTGAGCAACTGAACCAATGTCAGCCTCAGCCCACCTGCACAATTACTTTTATGTGAGAAAAACAGGCACCTCCCTATTTGGAAAATCACAGCTGGCTGCAGTAGCAAACAATCCTCAAGTTATTCCTGGTAATGTTATTTCTACAGTCCCAATCCTTTTAACTCATTACATTAGCTCTTCATTTCTCTATTGTTCCTAACATCTAGTTTATAACCAAGAGCTTATGTTATTAAATAAGCTTTGGGTTAACAGGATCAATGAATGAAGAGTTTAAAGATACCAAAAAAAGCTCATAGAAGTACCTGCCAAATGTGCCAACTGACTACTATGAACTAATTTACTTTTGAGAAACATGCTGTTTCTTACATGCTACTGACCGTGCCTGTAAAAATGGTGCACCTTAACTGGCTGTTTTATTTTCTCCGCAGTCTTAATATCTAATATCCACAGACTGAGATCAGAGCACCAGCATATACAATGCCACTTTATACTAGAGTTAGGAGGGGAGGCCAAGAGTAGAAATCAGAGTCACTTTGCTAGCTGCTGTCCTCTGTCCAGAATATTTTAAAGGAGACTGTATTCCCCCAGGGCTCGCTGACCTGGCACTCTCTCCTTGCGGAGGCTCACACCACTGTCTTGTGCAGCCCTCACTGCTTTTGCAGAATGTGTCACCATGCTATAAAACACCTTCTCCTCCACCTCTCAACCTAAGCATGTGTTACTGGGCTTCGGGACAGCTTGTTTTCTCACTGTCCCACCTTTCCTTCTGAGCATCTTGGTCTTTGTGGTGGTCTCTCATCTCACCATCCTGGTGAAGCTTTGGGGTCATTACTTATTCAGTTGCTTCCCTCACCAATATATCAATTGAAGACAGTATGGACTAATTGCTTTAGAGTACAACTACTGTGACCCTAGAACCAGCTGGTCCCAGGACTTCTTCTGACTCTAAAGTTTTTGAGATACCAGATATAGTTGGAACAAGATATACGACCATGCTCCCTAGAAGGTGAGAGTGTCATCATTTCCTGGACTTTTTAATCTGCACTTTTGCTCATGCTATTCCTTCTATCAGGAGTAGCTTTGTCTCTGCCTGGTGACATTCTCCTCTTCCATCAAGGCCTAATTTAAATATAATTTTCTTTATAAAGTTCCTGTCACCTTGGAATTAACCCCCCTTTTACATAGTGTCATCGTTCACCTTGTTCAAATCTTTATAAATTGAGCCTCAGGTCTGTGTGGTCACGGAGTGTGTCTTTTTACCAAAAGGAACACCTCGGCCAGGCACGGTGGCTCATGCCTGTAATCCCAGCACTTTGGGAAGCCAAGGCAGGCAGATCACCTGAGGTCAGGAGTTCGACACCAGCCTGACCAACATGGAGAAACCCTGTCTCTACTAAAAATACAAAATTAGCTGGGTGTGGTGGCAGGCACCTGTAATCCTAGCTACTTGGGAGGCAGAGGCAAAAGAATCGCTTGAACCCAGGAGGCAGAGGTTGCTGTGAGCCAAGATAGTGCCACTGCACTCTACTCTGGACAAGAGTGAAACTCTGTCTCAAATAAATAAATAAATAAATGAAACACCTCATGCACTTTACAAGGAGCTGCTTCAGGAAAGGATGACACCTCGTGTAGAGGAGAGATCTCCGATACTCTGATCTTTTCCAAAAGGAGGAAAGTAAAGGTTTGAATATATTTTTAGTTCTTTGCATTTCTGAACAGAAATAGTCTGTTATTAAGTTGCTCAAAGATGCCTATAAGCTTTCATAGGAGAAACATCTAATTCATAACCAAGAGTTTATGTTATTAAGTAAGCTTTCTTTTAACAGGATCAATGAATGAAGAGTTTAAATACTTGCTGTAGTCCCCATTTAGTCATCTGGTATACTCTGTGTGAGGTATACTCTCAGTCATCTGATATCCTCTCTCTGAGTATGCCAGATGATTAAATGGAAATTACTGCACCACTAAACACCAGTACTGCAACTCTTACTTAAAAATTCAACACTTAGGACATAAAGAATGATCCTAGGCTGGGCTCGGTGACTCACGCCTGTAATCCTAGCACTTTGGGAGGCTGAGGTGGGCAGATTGCCTGATCTCAGGAGTTTGAGACCACCTTGGGCAACATGGTGAAACCTGTCTCTACCAAAATACAAAAAATTAGCTGGGCATGGTGGTATGCACCTGTAGTCCCATCCACTCGGGAGGCTGAGGTTGCAGTAAGCCAAGATCGCACTACGGCACTCCAGCCTGGGCGACAGAGTGAAGCTCTGTCTCAAAAAAAAAAAAGAAAGAAAGATCCTAATGCAGTTATTTCCTTTTAAATTTATGAGGAGATGGAAGAAATACCCATATTTGATGGTTGGTTGGGAACTGTCTTTGGTATTGTACGAAGTATTTTAATATTGTGAACATGAAAATATGAGAACCCTGCAGACCCCGTGGGCACAGAGAGAAGGAAGTACATTAGAGGGTGTTGCAGGAAATACTTTCATTCCAAGCACTGCTGTTTAAAAACAAAGAAGACAAAAGATGAAGAAACATTCCATATGACCCTCTGCACCCTTATTTGTTGCAATAAAGGAAAAGCATTTTAGGAATTTTTTTGAGTCCAGTTTATGATGTGATCCATGTTGGTTATTTTCTGTTAATGATTTTCAAAATCTCCGTTAAAAACATTCAGAAGTTTAGCTTTATCACAGGCAGCTGTTCACATGTAAAATTAGTTTGGTTATCTTCATCTGTATAAACATGCAGCTAGTGAACTGACATAACTATTAAACTGGAGAATCAACAGAAACATGCCAAGGACTCACCCTTACCTTCCACAGTGACCTCAATGTCAGGAAGCTTTTCACTACTCTCAGAGCTTCATGATCTTTTCAGAAACTGCGAAGCTGTAAAATAAGCACAGAATTACCTTAGTATATTGTGGGAAAAAATACAGAAGGAGATGCTTTATAAGAGCAGAGTATTAAAATTTATTCAGTTTGGCTCTTTTCAAAGGAACCTGCAGAATTAAACTTGTAGTGTAATCCTCCACAGGGGCTCAACAAAGCCATGGAAAATGAATGAAGTGGGATTGCAAATGTGACACTTCCAATAAAATTTTTTTTTAAAAAAAGAAAGAAAAAGAGGTCCATTAAATAAAATACTTTCAAAAGCCAAGAAACTAACTGCAAGTCCCCCAAAGAGAGTGGTCAATGATTCTGTGTGATTTAAGGAATGCTGAGAAAGAATGTCTTAATGCAGTGAAATATAATATGAAATACAGGTAATCTCTTACCTTTAGTGTTTATTAGCCATTCCAGGAGGTGAGTAGGAAATAACTAGTTCAGGTCTAGAAAGAAAACCAAGAAATGTTATGGTAGCCAGTACAATGGTGGCCTCACAGCTAGTAAAACAGTCACGATATGACCAGTGTTTTTCCCTAAAGGCGTTCGCAGAGTCATCCTGTAATGTAACAATAATTCCTATCACTGTGGACAAAAACCCTGACTTTTCCTTTCCATGACTGGCAAGTAATTATATGAAGAATAAATTACTTCTTTCATGAAAAAGAAAATTAACACTAGTGTACTTTCTTCAGCCACTAAAATTCTACAGAAATGTAGATATAATAAGAAACTCAATCATCACATCAGGCCAGGTGCGGTGTCTCACGCCTGTAATCCCAGCACTTTGGGAGGCCGAGGCGGGTGGGTCACCCGAGGTCAGGAGTTCGAGACCAGCCTGACCAACTTGGTGAAACCCTGTCTCTACTAAAAACAGAAAAACTAGCTGTCTCTACTAAAACACAAAAATTAACCAGGCATGGTGGTGCATGCCTGTAATCCCAGCTACTTGGGAGGCTGAGGCAAGATAATCACTTGAACCCAGGAGGCAAAGTTTGCAGTGAGTCGAGATCACGCCACTGCACACCAGCCTGGGCAACAAGAATGAAACTCTGTCTCAAAAAAACAAAAAAGAAAAGAAAAGAAACTCAATCATCAATATTTAGTTGCTCACAAGACTGACCCAGGAATAACAGAGCAGATAAAACCCAGCAAATTAAACTTCATTCAAGTACTCAGGCATACTGTGAGCCACCGCAGTGCCTCTGAACACCATGAAGGCAGTGGTCACTAATCTTGCACTGATGAAGACAGCTGAGTACAGGATGAGGGACTGCAGGGGCAATGGAGAGTGCCAGCACTGCAGCTCAGAGCCAGGCTTTTCCATCAAGGACTTACAGCCACGCCTGTCACCTCTAGCTAGAAAAATATTTTAGTAGAAATGTCAGTTTATTGTTTTAATTTCAGAAATGACTACAGTGGCAAATAGAACCTACTTTTTTATTACTGTTGTTGTTGTTGAGGCAGAGTGTCACTCCAGACTCAGAGTCTGGAGTACAGTGCTGTGATCTCAGCTCACCGCAGCCTCTGCCTTCCAGCTTCAAGCGATTCTCCTGCTTCAGCCTCCCAAGCAGCTGAGATTACAGGCACCAGCCACCATGCCTGGCTTATTTTTTGCATTTTTAGTAGAGATGTTGGCCAGGCTGGTCTCGAACTCCTGACCTCAGGTGATTCACCTGGCTTGGCCTCCCAAAGTGCTGGGATTACAGGCGTGAACCACCATACCCGGCCTGGAACTTACTTTTTTAACAACAAACTTGATTTTATTACCCCCATGGATGATCCTTTCAAGTCATGGAATTCCAAACCAGGAGGGCTTTGAAAGGAAACCCTGTCTGCAAGCCTTCTACATACAGGAACTTGGGGTTTGATTCAAACACAGGATATGGTACTTTTACTGCCTCAGTGAGTCCAAGAGCTTCAACTGAAAGTGCAAGAGAAAATAATTTGTAGAAGATAAAATTTGATGCAGATATTCTTTTATTTGTATCTGCATTCTCAAGTACATTATGAACAAGTTCCCTATAATCGAGCAATATTCACTTCATATTGAAGGCATTTTGCTTAGGATATTGGGCAAATCTGAAGAATAAGCCTAAAAGTACTTTTAGGAGGAACATTTTAACACTTCCTTTTTTTTTTCTTTGAGATGGAATCTTGCTGTCTTGCCCAGGCTAGAGTGCAGTGGTGCCATCTCAGCTCACTGTAATCTCCATCTTCTGGGTTCAAGCGATTCTCCTGCCTCAGCCTCCCAAGTAGCTGGGACTACAGTCACAGGTCACCACACCCAGTATTTTCTAGTAGAGATGGGGTTTCACCATGTTAGCCAGGATGGTCTCGATCTCCTGACCTCAAGTGATCCACCCACCTCAGCCTCGCAAAGTGCTGGGATTACAGGCATGAGCCATCGTGCCCAGCCCATTTTAATACTTTCAATCAAAACGAGAGTTATTAGTCAAAACGACCTCTGTGTTCTAAGCAGAAATGACCGAAGTCCATACCATACAGCAGTGGCCCCTGGCAGCCTTTGCATTCTCAAGAGGCAGGGTAGCTGTTCAAAGACAGGTGGTGTCTATGGTGCAACTAAGTAGTACTCACTAAGTTCAAGTGATTAGACACAGAATAGTCAGTATTCCTGATAAGGGACAGGAAACGTCAGCAGCAGGTATTGAGACAATGGACATGAATGCCCCGGGAATGCTGCGTGCTCCCTACTCCTTACTTCCTTCTCCATGACAGACACACCCAATCAACTGAAACACACTTTCTTGCTGAGTCTGTTCAGAATCGTTCAAGACAGCACTCCAGGAAACCGCTGTCAACAAATCTAAGAATTTTTCACACGTGTTAGCCAGATTAGAACTACAGACAGTGGAATGACACTTATCCCAGTGCCTCCCTTCCTCTCCCATTCCGACACATGAGAAAGCTGAATCCAGGAGAAATGAAGTTGTCTGCTTGATTTCAATAGCAAGTGTAGTAGTAGAAATAAACCAAAGTCCGGTTTCTGGGACCTTCCTTTTTTAGGTCCTAAACTTCTATAATTCATTCAGACATGACCCTTCATTGATATATTATTAAATTAAAGACATACTGTAGGGGAAGGACTATGAGTCCCTTCATGTCCATACGAAAGAGCAAGACTCTTGTCTCCAAAAAATAAAAAATACAAAAATATTTCAATTAAAAAAAAAGTGTGACGGTTTTTGGTAATGTTTAAATAGAAATAGAAAATAAGAGTATCCCTTTCAAATAAGCTGACACTTTCTGAACATGTAATAACCAGGGTCACAGAATCACAGAGGCCAGTGAGAAGATTCAAAAGTACCCCTGTGAGCCCCAGTGACACATACACCGCCAGGAACATTTCCTGTTCCTGTCCCTCCAACTAATCCACAGCAACATAATGTCGGCAAGTGGCATGATCTGCCTCCCCTACCTCCAGGCAGCCACAGGGAAAGTAAAGAGCAAAGGGACCATTCCCTGTGTCACTGATAAGTGAGGCTTAATGGGAAACACAAAGCATGAGGGGCACCCAAAGGTAGGTGACAAGTTCAGTGTCTCCCCTTTGTCTTCCTGCTTCATGTATTATCTGCATCTTCTGCTCTTCTCATGATAAGGAAGGAAGCAGCAATAGCGTGTCTACTGTGGAAATGTGGGACTACTCATTGGGCATCATGGAACTTAATGTAGTTTATACAGCCCTGGGAAGCTTTCAGAACCTGGTCTCCTAAGGCTCCTGGTTTTCTAAGGCTCTTGACCAGGCAGTAGACTGTGAAACCCCAGGAGTTCACACAGGTTTTCTAGGGTCTTCACACTGCTAAGCGCAGTAATGGCAACTCCTTCATTTCCTTTTTAAACAATTTGTTTTCCCAATTATCCCTTTAAAATTGGGCAGTTCCAGCTGGGCATGTTGGCTCACACCTATAATCCCAGCACCTTGGGAGGCCGAGGCGGGCAGATCACTTGAGGTCAGGAGTTTGAGACCAGCCTGGCTGACAATGTAAAACCCCGTCTCTACTAAAAAATACAAAAATTAGCTGGGTGGGGTGGTGGATACCTGTAATCCCAGCTGCTCAGGAGGTTGAGGCATGAGAATCTCTTGAACCCAGGAGGCAGAGGTTGCAGTGAGCAGAGATTGTGCCACTGTACTCCAGCCTAGGCGATAGAGCAAAACTCCATCTAAAAAAAAAAAAAAAAAAAAAAAAAAAATTTGGACAGTTTAGAGCCTCTGATATAGTGACTGTGCACAATGATTTGTGGTGATGAGCTACTGAACATCATTAACGAGGCTATGGTGGTTTTTTAAAATTGTGATTGGCCAGGTGAGGTGGCTCATGCCTGTAATCCCAGCATTTTGGGAGGCTGAGGCAGATGGATCACCTGAGGTCGAGAGTTCGAGACCAGTCTGACCAACACAGAGAAACCCTGTCTCTAGTAAAAATACAAAATTAGCTGGGTGTGGTGGCGCATGCCTCTAATCCCAGCTACTCAGGAGGCTAAGGCAGGAGAATCACTTGAACCCAGAAGGCAGAGGTTGCGGCGAGCCAAGATCGCACCACTGCACTCCAGCCTAAGCAACAAGAGCGAAACTCCATCTCAAAAAAAAAAAAAGAAAAGAAAACGAAAGAAAAGAAAAATCAATACCCAGCAGATTGTGAAGCATCCATAATGTGATCAGGTGGCAAGGAATGTCCATAAGGATAGAACTGCAGTCAAGTCTCCTGAATTTCCTTCCTTGGGCCCCTTCCCTGGGCCCACCCCCTACCCATATAACCACATCCTCACTCTTCTTCCCTAAACACAAATTGAGGGACACTCAAAGCAAGCATAGTACTCACTTCTTAACTGATCCATCCCCTCCTCCATCTCCAACACATGGGGAAAACTTATGTTAGCCTTGTAAATAAGAAACACTTAACATCCTAGTTATTTTTCTAGTCTGCCTTTTTTTAACCACTCACCTGGCAGAAACTTATTCTCCTGGTCAGTAGCTATTTGTAAAACTGGTCTGCCTCCCTATTTTCGTACCAAAGATACTAATTCTTTAGTAGAAAGGGGGAGTATTCTAAATCAGACAAGTAGCAAATCACCTAGAATTCCCACCCTCTCCACAGACGCACACAAACAAGAGAATTAACCCAATTTGTCTATAATAAACAGGATGTTCTACCCACCACTGAGCCCCAGAGCTTGTTACTAGATGACTAATCCCTAGCAGTAATGGCTACAATGGCCCAGTTCCCTATTTTATTACTGTGTGCAGAAATTTGAAAGGCACCCCTCTCCCACCCCCATCTTCCTTTACATACTTTTGCATATCAATCCATTAAGAGTCTGAGTGTAATTTATCTTATTCACTCTTATCCTGTTAAATTGCTCTACAGCTGCCATGGAAGTAATTGCAGTGATCAGCAATTCAGACTTCTTGAGCAAAGGGCCTTAAGTAGGTTTCATTATTAAACCTTCCAAAGGTTTTATTATTGAAATAAATCCGAGATAGAGCAGTATGCCTCCATAGGGCAGTCATACTAATGATTCTTAAGTTACGAGGGATGTCAGACTCATCATCAATGTTGTGCTTGTGAGTACGAGTAACTGGGAATTTATCAACCAATAAAACCAACTGACATTCTAAGAATGAGGAATAATTTCTCATTTTAAGTAGCATATGCAGTGCTGTGCAACCCTTTAAAAAGCTGCCTTTGGCCAGGCGTGGTGGCTCACGCCTGTAATCCCAGCACTTTGGGAGTCCAAGGCGGGCGGATCACCTGAGGTCAGGAGATGGAGACCATCCTGATTAACATGGCGAAACTCCATTTCTACTAAAAATACAAAAAAATTAGCCAGGTGTGATGGCACATGACTGTAATCCCAGCTACTCGCGAGGCCGAGAAAGGAGAATCGCTTGAACCCAGGAGGTGGAGGTTGCAGTGAGACGAGATCGCACCATTGCACTCCAGCCTGGGCAACAAAAGCGGAACTCCGTCTAAAACAAAACAAAACAAAACAAAAAAATCTGCCTTTGGCCAGGTACAGTGGCTCAGGCCTGCAATCCCAGCATTTTGGGAGGCCGAGGTAGGTGGATCATATTTACCTCCTAAATATCTCTCAAAACCTCCTTTCCCCTTTATATTCACTGGCACCTCCTATTCAGCATCTCATCACTCATTCAACAATATTTAATGAATACAAAGCATAGCTATGTGTTTTAAATAGAATAAAACAGTGTGATCTTTCTTTTCTGGTGGCTCAACATCTAGTTATTTCTTTTTTCTTTTTTTTTTTCCAAGACAGAGTCTTGTTCTGTCGCCCAGGCTGGAGTACAGTGGCACAATCTCAGCTCACTGTAACTTCCGCCTCCTGGATTCAAGCAATTATCCTGCCTCAGCCTCCCAAGGAGCTGGGAATACAGGTGTGTACCACCATGCCCAGCTATTTTTTCGATTTTTAGTAAAGACGGGATTTCATCATGTTGGCCAGGCTAGTCTCCAACTCCTGACCTCGTGATCCACCCACCTCAGCCTCCCGAAATGCTAGGATTACAGGCGTGAGCCACCGCACCCGGCCAACATCTAGTTATTTCTTATCTGAACTATTCAGGTATACTCTTGTCTCTTACCATTCATTCCCAGAGTAGTACCCAGTCTGGGAACAGTAAGAGACAAGAGTATATCTGCGTACACCATGCCAATAGTACCCAGAGGTTCTCCTCTTCAAAACATAGATCATTTTGTTTAGGGGTCAGTAAACTTTTTCTATAAAAACCAGACAGTAAATATTTTAGGTTTCTGGGTCATATGTCCTCTGTTGAAACTACTCAACTCTGTTCTTGTAACATTAAAAACAGCCATAGACAATATGTAAAACCATGGGTGACACTGTGTTCCAATATGGTTTATTCATAAAAGAAGGCATCAGGCCAGATTCGACCCATGGGCCGTAGAGTTTGCCGACCCCTGATTTAATCACACTGCTTCTTACTCCATTGGAATTATCCAGATTCCTTTTCATAGCCTAGAAGGTGTTCCATCCTCATCTGAGTATTACTTCCTCCTTCAGGCTCCACTATGCTCCAGCCACCCTGACTATCTTTGTGGTGCTTAAACACCGTGCCAAGTCCGTTCACATCTCAGGTCCCTGCACTCGATGTCCTACCCGTCAGGACCACTCTTGCCCAGATCTTCTTTGAGCTGCCTCAGCTCAAATGTCACCTCCTCAGAGAGGTCTTCACTGCCCACCCCAATAGGTCAGTGCCCATCCCAATGCCCAAACATTCTAACTCCCACAGCTCCATTTATTTTCTTCAAATTACTTATCACCATCTGAAAACATATCATTTGTTGCATGTATATAGTCTGCTCTCCCACCACCACACCACCACTAGAACGGAAGCTCCCTGAGAACAGAGACTGTCTTACTCATTCTCCCCTAAGTTCCCAGCACCTAGATCTGTGCCTGGCACCTGGCAGGTGCTCAAAAAATATCTGTTATCGGCCAGGCACAGTGGCTCATGCCTATAATTTCAGCACTTTGGGAAGCTGAGGTAGATCACCTGAGGTCAGGAGTTCGAGACAAGCCTGGACAACATGGTGAAACCCCATCTCTACTTAAAAAATACAAAAAGTAGCCAGGTGTGGTGGTACACACCTGTAATCCCAGCTACTTGGGAGGCTGAGGAAGGAGAATCACTTGAATCCGGGAGGCAGAGGTTGTGGTGAGCCGAGATCACACCATTGCACTCTAGCCTGGGCAACAGGAGTAAAACTCCATCTCAAAAAAAAAAAGAAAGAAAAAAAAAAAGAATATGAACAGTTGGGGAGATCAAGACTTCTGGCCCAAAGGGCCTGCAGCTGGTCTGACCATTCATCAAAAAATCTGAGTTTAAATGGAGACACATTGGACTGTCACATGCAATAAAGGAACTGAAGCAGCAAATGGTCTCGATTTGGGTTTCCTTTCTACCCTACATGGCTCCAGCAAATGAAGGAGTGAGCTTGCCTGCGGTGCTCCTGATACATTTAGGGTAGTTCATATTCACAGTGGTCAACCTTTGGGATTCTCCCCACATCACAGGGTCATCGTCCATCTAGGCTAACCTAGAATGTCCAGATAAAAGCTCCTGTTGAGAGACTGGAGAGAAAATTGTCAAACCTAAAAGCCAATGAACTGTCTCAGGCAGGGGAGAACACATGTAGGAAAGACTACAGAGTCAGAAGCCTAATTTCAGATTGACCTGTACAGCTTTATGATTGTGAGTAATTAACTTACTTTCTCTAGGCTCTGTTATTCTCACATCAATAATGAGAAAAGCGGACCAAATAGTTTCCCAGATCTCTTCCAATTTTAACACCCTCTGACTTTATGATTAAAGAGTGATACTAATAAGGCTAAAACTGTGTCTTAACCCCAATAGGAGCCTGCTGGGATTATGCTAAGCAAAACTATTCCACACAGACAGAGCCATTCTGACCACGTCCCTCCCTACACAGCTAACATACAGATAGGGACCACTGGCATGAGAAGTCCCTCCTACAGAGGACATTGACTGATTCAATAATAGGTTGATTTAGTCATTCAACCAACAAACATTTACTGAGCACTTTCTAGGTATTTAGGGATACAACAGAACAAAACAGACAAAATCCCTTCCCTTATGGAGCTTACGTTTTAGCGAAGAAGAGTGGTGGAGTCAGACATCAAATAGGAAATGAGTTGAGGATATATTTCATGCAGAGCACCCTGGAGCCGCTTTTGATAAGGTGATTTTTGAGCCTCAATCCAAAGCAGTGAGAGAGTGAGCCATGCAGACGCCAGAGGAAGAATGTTCCAGGCAGAGGGAACAGCAAGGCCCAGAGATAGGACAGGGTCAAGCATGCCTGGCATGTTAAAGGAAACACCATAAGCTCAGTGTTTATACAGAGAAGTAAGAGCAGGAGAGTAGCAGGAAGCACAGACAGACAGGTAGTAGGGGGGCAGATCATGTAAAAACAGAAAGCCACGCAGAGTTTGAACAGAGGGGTAAACATGATCTGAATTCCACTGTAAAGGGACTGTTCTAGCTGTTGTATTGAGAGTACAGGTGTGGCTCACACCTGTGATCCCAATGCTTTGGGAGGCCAAGGCAGGCGGATCACTCAAGGCCAGGAGTTCAAGATCAGCCTAGCCAACATGGCAAAACCCTGTCTCTACTAAAAATACAAAAAAATTAGCCAGGCACGGGAGTTCGCACCTGTAATCCCAGCTACTAGAGAGGCTGAGGCAGGAGAATCGCTTGAACCTGGGAGGTGGAGGTTACAGTGAGCAGAGATCACAGCACTGCACTCCAGCCTTGGCGAGAGAGCAAGACTCCGTCTCAAAAAACAAACAAACAAACAAACAAACAGAATAGACTGAAGGAGGCAAGCATGGAAACAAGGAAACCAGTTAGGAGATAACTGAGATAATCCAGGTGAGAGATGATGGCAGATGGCCCAGGGTGGCAGCAGTGAGGAATGATGAGGGACAGACTCTGGGATATATTCTGAAGTTGAATCAACAGGACACTGGAGGACAGGATGATCTTGGAAAATCTTGGGGACTACTGCAGAATCGAATGAAGCTAAATGGCACTAAATTCCAACATCCACTGTGAAATCCTGGGATCAGGGATTTGTTCATCTCTGACACGTAGTGTCCCACCCAGTACTTGGCACATAATGAAGATATAAAAAGTCTTCAATTCTTGAATAAATGTGGAACTGAATATATTACAAAGCCAAAAAACCTGCAGTTTGATAGGTCATTAGGAGACCAAAAAGCAACTGGTACTAGATATGTTTTACTAACAGAGTCTCGCTCTGTTGCCCAGGCTGGCAATGGTGTGATGTCAGCTCACTGCAACCTCTGCCTCCCAGGCTCAAGCAATTCTCATGCCTCAGCCTCCCGAGTAGCTGGGACTACAGGCACCCACCACCATGCCCAGCTTTTTTTTTTTGCATAGTAGAGATGGGTTTTCACCATGTTGCCGAGGGTGGTCTCAAACTCCTGAGCTCAGGCAATCCACCCATACCCATCTTGGCCTCCCAAAGTGCTAGGATTACAGGTACAAGCCACCGCACTCAGCCTAAATCTATTTCTTTTTATAAAAAATTTCCCTTAATATGGTCGGACGTGGTGGCTCATGCCTGTAATCCTAGCACTTTGGGAAGCCCAGGCGGGCAGATCATGAGGTCAGGAGATCGAGACCATCCCCGCTAACATGGTGAAACCCCGTCTCTACTTAAAATAAAAAATAAATAAAAACAAAAAATTTCCCTTTATAACTCATTTCACAGTAGTAACGAAGCAACTTCACATTATACAGGTGAGAATCTGAACAATTTGGCCATTTCCCTGAGAGGCCAGATGTAGTCACCAAACCTCAGCAACTCCCATCTAAAATACAGGGATAAGTGCTACACAAGTAGTAAGCCCATGTTCTTATAAATAGTAAATCATGGGCCAGGCACAGTGGCTCATGCCTGTAATCCCAGCACTTTGGGAGGCCAAGATGGGTGGATCACAAGGTCAGGAGATCAAGACCAGCCTGGCCAACATGGTGAAACCCCGTCTCTACTAAAAATACAAAAATCAGCTGGGTGTGGTGGCAGGTGCCTATAATCCCAGCTACTCTGGAGGCTGAGGCAGAGAAATGCTTGAACCTGGGAGGTGGAGGTTGTAGTAAGCCGAGATTGTGCCACTGCACTCCAGCCAGGGCAACAGAGGGAGACTCCATCTCAAAATTAAAATAAAATAAAATACAATAAAATATAAAAATAAAGACATAAAAGATGTCACTTACATGAACAGGTGTTCAGGGCTCGTGTGGAGGAGCTGTGGATGAGGATGAAAGTCGACTTGGAAACAATGGAGTCCAACTGGAGTTACTGGATGAGGAAAGGAGAGAAAGAGAGAGAAAAGGAAAAGACGAAGGGGAGTGGAAGATTCGTTTCAGTGTGAAGGTCATCTATGATTGCTGACAAAGGCAGTGGAAAATGTTGGAGAAGGTCTGAAAATATTGCTAAAGGTTGGTGGTTTCAGAAAATCTTGTAACATTGCCTTTACTTTAAAACTTAGCATCTCAAGGGTTTTTAGTATGAGTTTTTTTTTTTTTTTTTTTTTTCCCCATGGATTTCAGAGTAGTTGAACCATTCAGCCACAGAAAATTACTCTGGTATGAACTACATTTGAATATTACCAATAAAGACATGGGACTCTCCTCCTCTTAGGTCGAGCGTGTCTATTCACTTTCTGCTCAGCCTCCTTTTCTGCCCATCCTCACCTCCTTTTCTGGCATCTGCTCCTCCCCGGGAGGAGATTCACACCCTCCTCACAGAGCCAGCTGCCACTTCCCACTCTTCGAGGCTCCATCACGTGCCTGGCTCCACCACCTTCTCATGTGTGACATCTACCTTTCCCCAAGCTGAGAACACAGTGCATCCATGGTGTGTTTAAGGAGACAGTTCTGACGGCCACAAAATTATTTTGTTATGTGGTCTGTGATTTGAATTGCCCTGTCCAAAGACTAATGCATGCTTCATAGTCAGGCCAAGTAAGGTTATGTTGGAATGAGAAACTACCAAGTACCTTTAATTCCTTCCAAGATCTTTTATGAGTGGGACAAAGTCAAAAGCTGTTAGTGATGGCGAGAGTGGAGATTCTCCTTCTGGTGACAGCTGCTGCACTCTGGTGATGATGGCAGGTCCAGCACTGCTCCAGCACCCAATCCTTGCAGTGTCTTCTATGGCACTTGCACATTCTTTATATAATACAGGCTCTGCTGTCTCAGTTTCTGCAATCACTGTCACAACTGCCCCTAACAAAAGCAGTGACTGCATTCCTCACAACCTAGAATTTGAGCTTTGTCTTGAGAAATGAAGGTTTCTACAGGTTTTATCATGTTCACACTAATCCAAACTGAAGATTTAGCTCCAGGAATATTTATCTTTCTCTATTACTTCCCTTAGCAAAAAACGTGTTAACTTCCAATCTTCAATTCTTCACCAATGCTTTGATGCTTTGGCTAAATCAAAAGCATGCTGAGGGCAGGGCACAGTGGTTCACACCTGTAATCTCAGCACTTTGGGAGGATGAGGCAGGCTGATCACAAGGCTGATCCTAAAGGATTATAAATCATTCTACTATAAAGACACATGCACATGTATGTTCATTGTGGCACTATTCACAATAGCAAAACTTGGAACTAACCTAAAAGTTCATCAATGATAGACTGGATAAAGAAAATGTGCCACATACACACCACGGAATGCTATGCAGGCATAAAAAAGGATGAGTTCATGTCCTTTGTAGGGACATAGATGAAGCTGGAAACCATCATTCTCAGCAAACTATCACAAGGACAAAATCCAAACACCGTATGTTCTCACTCATAGGTGGGAATTGAACAATGAGAACACTTGGACATAGGAAGGGAAACATCACACACCGGGGCCTGTCATGGGGTGGGGGGAGGGAGGANCCTGTAATCTCAGCACTTTGGGAGGATGAGGCAGGCTGATCACAAGGCTGATCCTAAAGGATTATAAATCATTCTACTATAAAGACACATGCACATGTATGTTCATTGTGGCACTATTCACAATAGCAAAAACTTGGAACTAACCTAAAAGTTCATCAATGATAGACTGGATAAAGAAAATGTGCCACATACACACCACGGAATGCTATGCAGGCATAAAAAAGGATGAGTTCATGTCCTTTGTAGGGACATAGATGAAGCTGGAAACCATCATTCTCAGCAAACTATCACAAGGACAAAATCCAAACACCGTATGTTCTCACTCATAGGTGGGAATTGAACAATGAGAACACTTGGACATAGGAAGGGAAACATCACACACCGGGGCCTGTCATGGGGTGGGGGGAGGGAGGAGGGATAGCATTAGGAGATATATCTAATGTAAATGATGAGTTAATGGGTGCGGCACACCAACATGGCACATGTATACATGTATACATATGTAACAAACCTGCACGCTGTGTACATGTACCCTAAAACTTAAAGTATAATAAAAAGAAAAAAGAAAAAAGCTTCAGTTATCCCTACACTGCATATGTTCATATTGGCAAATCAAGGAGTGCCTGTATTGAGCTTCTGCAGAAGATTTTTGGAGGAGGTGAAGGAAAGAGCAGTTCCATCATTTTAAAAGGTTAATTTTTTAAAGCTTAAAGATTAATCTGTGCTTTTAAAAAGGATTTCACAACTATTTTACCTGTTGTATTTGTTCTTGGCTGAGTAACTACATTTGTATTGTGAGTAAGTAGTTTTGGACTGTAAATACATAGTTGATATGGATATTGTAATAAAGCATTTAGAAGAAATTTACAGGCCTTTCTCACACAGCTGTGCACTGCTAATTATTATTATTATTATTGGAGACAGAGTCTTGTTCTCTTGTCCAGGCTGGAGTACAGTGGTGCGATCTCAACTTACCGCAACTTCCACCTCCCAGGTTCAAGCAATTCTCCTGCCTCAGTCTCCTGAGTAGCTGGAACCACAAGTGCGTGCCACCACACCTGGCTAGTTTTTGTATTTTTAGTAGATATGGGGTTTTGCAATGTTGGCAAGGCTGGTCTCGAACTCCTGACCTCAGGTGATCCACCTGCCTCAGCCTCCCAAAGTGCTGGGATTACAAGCGTTAAGCCACTGTGCCTGGCCAATTTTTAAACATAGTCCATTCTGCGTTCATTTTATAGTGAAAACAATCATTTTGGTGACTTGAATTTTGAAAATAGCAATTTTCAGACATTCAGGTGAGACCACCTGGATGTCTCCAAAGTCATTGTTTATTTGTAAGATACATATGGAAAAGTCACTTTTCCCCTAAACCAGCTCAATTCTGCTTCTGAATCTTAGATGAACTGTCCCACAGCACAGCCAGAAACAGCTTGCTGTATCATCTTAAACCTTTCCTCTCCATATATAACTCAGTCCCAACGAATATACACAGATGCACAACCTCAATCAGTAAGCAAGCTTCTGTTCCCACCCCCCAACACTCAAACTACCCATGTATTACCCTTCCAAATCAAGCCAGCTTAACCTTTCTAAAGGGCAGATCCAAATTATTTTAAGAGGGAATTGCTATGAGACCATTTAATGACTGCCACTGCTTTTGTAGGATCTAAGGCCTCCCTCCACTTGGCCACCCAAGTCTATGCAATCCCACCATGCCCACATGGCATTCCTCACTCCACACAGAATGGGTGAGGTATGTGAATATGTGGGCATTTTTGACACCCCCCTGCCTTTTCTCATATTTGGAACATGTTCCCTCCCTTCTGGATGCACAAGTGACTGATCTGGGTGTGCCATCCTTGCCTTCTTCCCCCAAAATGCTCAATAACTCTTCATTGCATTTTTCATAATATTAAGCCTCCCAAGGACAGGGTTCTTGCTAGACCCAATTTTGCACATCTGATACTTATACTAAATAAATAAATGTTCAGTAAGTGAATCTAAATGTTAATTGTAAATATAAGGAAGTCATGATGAGAGGGGAACAAAAGGCCCTTCTTCATCAAATTAATCTCTCCTTAGGGAAGACACTGAATTTGTTTCTGCAGATTATCATCTTACTTTTTAATAAGAAATTTAATTTGATTGCCCACTTGAATGATGTTTTCCAGCCTTGGGATTCCATACCACGAGGGCTTCTGAAAGGAACGTTTTCTGGTAGTCCTTCTACATACAGATCATTTGCATGGGCTTCAAATTTTTGGTACAGTAGAGCCTTGGCTTCAGTGCTCCCCAAGGCTTCAGCTGAACAAAATCAAAGCAATTCAGGAGACTACGCTTGTATTGAAATCAGATTTTAGTACAATCCAAAGCAAGGTGCAGGTCAATTTTTTTAAATTGGAAAAACTCTGGAAACATATTTACTAACTATTGAAGCAGGCTTAAAGCAAAGGCAAGTATAAATGACTCATTATTAGACAGATCAATGAGACAGAAAATTAACAAGGATATTAAGGACTTGAACTCAGTTCTGGACCAAGCGGACTTAATAGACATCTACAGAACTCTCCACCCAAATCCACAGAATATACATTCTTCTCGGCACCACATCACACTTATTCTAAAATTGACCACATAATTAGAAGTAAAACACTCCTCAGCAAATGCAAAAGAATGGAGATAATAACAAACAGGCTCTCACTGCATAGTGCAATTAGAACTCAAAATTAAGAAACTCACTCAAAACTGCACAACTACATGGAAACTGAACAACCTGCTCCTGAATGAGAACCAGGTACATAACGAAATTAAGGCAGAAATAAAAGATGTCCTTTGAAACCAATGAGAACAAAGACACAAAGTATCAGAATCTCTGGGACACATTTAAAGCAGTGTTTAGAGGGAAATTTATAGCACTAAATGACTAATGCACTGAATGTCCACAAGAGAAAGCAGGAATAATCTAAAATATAATATTTACGCAGCTAACAAACATGAAAAATGCTCATCATCACTAGTCATTAGAGAAATGCAAATCAAAACCACAGTGAGATACCATCTCACCCCGGTTAAAATGGCAAACAATAAAAAGTCAGGAAACAACAGATGCTGGAGAGGATGTGGAGAAATAGGAACACTTTTACACTGTTGGTGGGAGTGTAAATTAGTTCAACCATTGTGGAAGACAGTGTAATGATTCCTCAAGGATCTAGAACCAGAAATAACATTTGACCCAGCAATTCCATTACTGGGTGTATACCCAAAGGATTATAAATCATTATACTATAAAGACACATGCACACATATGTTTATTGCAGCACTATTCACAATAGCAAAAACTTGGAACCAACCTAAATGCCCATCAATGATACACTGGATAAAGAAAATGTGGCACATATATACCATGGAATACTATGCAGACATAAAAAAGGATGAGTTCATGTCCTTTGCAGGAACATGGATGAAGCTGGAAATCATATTCTCAGCAAACTAACACAAGAACAGAAAACCAAAAACTGCATGTTCTCACTCATAAGTGGGAGTTGAACAATGAGAACACATGGACACAGGGAGGGGAGCATCACACACCAAGGGCCTGTCAGGGCGTGGAGGGTTAGGGGAGGGATAGCATTTAGGAGAAATACCTAGAGTAGATGATGGGTTGATGGGTGCAGCAAACCACCATGGCACATGTATACTTATATAACAAACCTGCATGTTCTGCACATGTATCCCAGAACTTAAAGTATAATAAAAAATAATAATAACAAAATTCCGCCCCAATCCAAGGCCACCAATAATTTAATTAAAGCCTATAAAATAGGACACACACACACGTCACTCTGTTTCCTTGACTCCACAACTTGTATGTGTGGCTTACAATGCATTTACTTTATTATCATTCTCGATAAACTCTGGGGGAGAAAGCCGGGGGTAACCCACCTAATCCTTTCATGAAATGTCTAACATGGCCTCGAGTGTGTGGGATCTTTTCTCAAGCCCTCATGCCTGAGTGCTACTTGCTGATGGCCCTTCCCCATGATTGAGGAAGCTGAGTCACTAGCTGAACACTAAGTACAAGACAGCATGAGAATCATGCTTGCAGCTGCAGTTAGCTAGGGGGCTGGTAGAAGGCACTGCTCCATGATTGCATATTCTGAGTTCTGCCATCTTAACGATATGTGTATATTTTCTATCTTTGAAGATACTTGCGTTTTTACGTATCAGAATCCCAAGGCTGAGAAATAAAAATTTTAAAAATTAAAAAGAATAATAATAATAAAAAAAATTAATGACCCATCATTAAC
>NW_016807525.1:238979-251055 GCF_001698545.2 Rhinopithecus bieti | reverse complement strand
CAGCCGGGTGTTGTGGCAGGCACCTGTAGTCCCAGCTACTCAGAAGGCTGAGGTAAGAGAATTGCTTGAACCTGGGAGGCAGAGGCTGCAGTGAGCCAAGATCATGACACTGAACTCCAGCCTGGGCAACAGAGTGAGAATTCACCTCAAAAAAAAAAAAAAAAAAAGAAAAAAAGAATTGACTAATCCCTGCTCTGAAGCCACATCCAAACAAAACTCTAAAAAGAAAGATTCAAGCAATTTATATCGTGCTATTTATATACAGATCTCCCTTGCACCTCTGTAGGTAATATTTAAATATTTTGCAACCTGATGGTTGGGGGTGGCTCAAAGCTCGGCATGGTGGCAGGTGCCTGTAGCCCTAGCTACTTAGGAGACTGAGGCAGGAGGATAACTTGAGCCCAGGAGTTCTAGTCCATTCCAGACAACATAACAAGACCCTGTTTCTTTCTTTCTTTTCTTTTCTTTCTTTTTTTTTTTTTTTTGAGATGGAGTTTCACTCTTGCTGTCCAGGCTGGAGTGTAACGGTACAGTCTCGGCTCACTGCAACCTCTGCCTCCTGGGTTCAAGTGATTCTCCTGCCTCAGCCTCCCAAGTAGCTGGGATTACAGGCGCACGCGACCACGCCCAGCTAATTGAGTATTTTTAGCAGAGATGGGGTTTCTCCATGTTGATCAGGCTGGTCTCGAACCCCCTACTTGAGGTGATCCACCCGCCTCAGCCTCCCAAAATTCTGGGATTACAGGTGTGAGCCACCGCATCCAGCAGACCCTGTTTCTTTAAAAAGAAAAGTTGGGGAGCTGTCAGGGAGCTCATTGATGAATTATTTTGGTGATAACAACTGCTATCAAAACACAACTATAGGCCGGGCGCGGTGGCTCAAGCCTGTAATCCCAGCACTTTGGGAGGCCGAGACGGGCAGATCACGAGGTCAGGAGATCGAGACCATCCTGGCTAACACGGTGAAACCCTGTCTCTACTAAAAAATACAAAAAACTAGCCGGGCAAGGTGGCGGGCGCCTGTAGTCCCAGCTACTCGGGAGGCTGAGGCAGGAGAATGGCGTAAACCCGGGAGGCGGAGCTTGGAGTGAGCTGAGATCCGGCCACTGCACTCCAGCCTGGGCGACAGAGCGAAACTCCGTCTCAAAAAAAAAAACAAACAAAAAAAACACACAACTATAAAATCCAAAATTATTCTATTCTCCTTACTTCCGGACTTATTTATCCAACTATCTCCTTCACCTCCACACCTCAACTTAAATGTAAACTTGAAAGAAATTATTAATTAATAATTTAATTATTTATTAATAATTAATGTTTTTGTTCTTAGATTGGCTTTCCTCTAACATCTCAACATTTGTCTTAAATTCTTACTTCATGATATGAGCACCAAATCTAAAGGGCTCTAGTATAGGAACTCTTTGAGATAAGAAACACATGTGTTTTTGAGAAACCACACAAAATGAAATAATTATCACAGTTGCAAAAACAAATATGCCCATGAACAAATAACAGTAAAAGATTAGAGGCTTTTGGTCACACTAGAGAGGATGTTAAATAAAATTATTCTGTTAATTCAATAAGGAAATATATAAACCTAATTCTAACGAACTTTTTATAAAATAAAAAAGAACCAATTGGAGTTCAGAGTGAAAAGTGGAAGTTTAGAAAGAGGTGAGGCCAACTACAGAACGTGCTCATCACATATCATCAAGGCTGATCCAATCACACCCCCTGCCTCCCCATTCCCCTTATTCCACTTAATTATTTCCCAGACCTTATACCTTCTTACATAATAAATATCTCTTACTTACTACACGTTTCCCCACCAGATTGAATGCTCCAGAATGCACGGGGCAGGGCACTGTCTTCTGCACTGCCCAGTTCCCGGCACCTGACTCACAGGTGCCAAATGACTGCAGGATTATGAGGTTGGAAGTAGTACATATTTCCTGAATACTTGCAGTGGTTCACAGCAATGAAAAATCTAAGATTTCTTCTCTACCTTTCAGGAACCTTAGAGAAAGCAGCAATACTGTCAGAGGTGTTTGAATGACAGCAACTCAATCTTAAATAGAAGCTGGGTAAAATGAGGCTGAGACCTACTGAGCTGCATTCCCAGATGGTTAAGGCACTCTAAGTCACAGGGTGACGGAGGAGGTCAGCATAAGATACAGGTCATAAAGACCTTGCTGATAAAACGGATTGCAGTAAGGAATCCAGCCAAACCCACTGAAACCAAGATGGCGATGAGAGTGACCTCTGGTCGTCCTCACTGCTACACTCCCACCAATGCCATGACAGTTTACAAATGCCATGGCAACATCAGGAAGTTACCCTATATGGTCTAAAAAGGGGAACCATAAAATAATCCACTCCTAGCCAGGTGCGGTGGCTCATACCTGTAATCTCAGCATTCTGGGATGCCAAGCTAGGTGGATCACCTTAGGTCAGGAGTTTGAGACCAGCCTGGCAATGTGGTAAAACCCCATCTCTACTAAAAATACAAAAACAAATTAGTTGGGTGTGGTGGTACGTACCTGTGATCCCAGCTACTCGGGAGGCTGAGGCAAGAGAATTGCTTGAACCCAGGAGGTGGAGGTTGCAATGAGCTGAGATCACACCACTGCACTCCAGCCTGGACTCCATCTCAAAAAAAAAAAAAAAAAAAAAAAAAAATAGTAAGAGAGGCTGGGTGTGGTGGCTCACAACTGTAATCCCAGCACGTTGGGAGGCTGAGGTGGGTGGATCACCTGAGGTCAGGAATTCGAGACCACCCTGTTCAACAAGGTGAAACTACATCTCTACTAAAAATACAAAAATTAGCTGGGCATGGTGGCAGGTGCCAGTAATCCCAGCTACTTGGGAGGCTGAGGCAGGAGAATCGCTTGAATCGGGGAGGCGGAGGTTGCAGTGACCCAAGACCACACCACTGTACTCCAGCCTGGGTAACGTGAGCGAAACTCCATCTCAAAAACAAAACAGTAAGAGAAAACTGAAGCTGAGACCTGCTCATTATATTTACTTTCCTAAAATAAAACAACATTATAAAAAACATTACTCAGTAATATACTTTAGTTGAAAGGGGAAAAAACAGACTTACCAAAATTTTTTGCAGAAAAGCTGATCCACCATCTTTCTTAATTTAGTGATTCTGGCATACCATTCTTCCTTTACTGTCGAAATCACAGGAATACAAGTTTTCTCAATTTAATGGGTTTAATAGCTTGGGTTATTAAATATTATTATTATAAAATAGGCAGTATTATTTTTTCTTTTCCTGTGACTAAAGTTATTTCTAAGATCCAGAATGTATTTATTACTGAAACAATGCTGACACACACTGCACAAAAAAGGAAGAACCATACATTCATTAAAGTGGGAAAAAGCAGAATTCAGTGTGCTCAAGAACCACTAGCGGGCCAGGCGCGGTGGCTCACGCCTGTAATCCTAGCACTTTGGAAGGCTGAGGTGGGCAGATCACCTGAGGTTGGGAGTTCGAGACCAGCCTGGCCAACATGGTGACACCCCCAACTCTACTACAAATATAAAAATTAGGCGGGCGTGATAGCAGGTGCCTGTAATCCCAGCTACTTGGGAGCCTGAGGCAGGAAGAATTGCTTGAACCTGGGAGGTGGAGGGTGCAATGAGTTGAGATCACACCACTGCACTCCAGTGTGGGCGACAGAGCAAAACTCCATCTCAAAAAACAACAACAACAACAACAACAAAAAACAGCTAGCAGGTGCCATTTGGTATGGGGAGACTATGCATATAATCTTGCAGCAATCCTTCCACACTAAACAGTGTGATTCCATTCTGTTTTGTCCCCACTCTACTCTAGAGCCAAAACAAGTAAGAAAATCAGTTATATTTCTATTTCTTTCAAAACACATCTAACAATTAAGAGACGATATGCATGGCTCCATATTCTAAAAGGAAACCTCTTATATCCTGGGTATCATGGACATTTGATGAATGTTTGCTCAGTTGTTTGGTGCAAGCTTCAGTAATAACCTGTTTAATGCATTATGCCAGATAAATCTTGCATCTCAAAAGTAGGAAAAATATTGTTCTTTTAGTTCTGTCTACCCATAAAAGCAACATTTACATGTATTTATAATGGGTTAATAAAAATAAAATGAGTTTACTGTTCTAGAGAGTATTAGAATTTTGACAACATGAATTCTCCTGTCCTGGCATATAATTAAAAGTTGGAAGAATATTATTTCATGTGGAAGATACCATTAAAAAAAATCAGTGTTAAGTGTTAAATAATTATTTTACATAATCTTCTAATCTGACTTAAGACTGAAGACTGGCCGGGCGCGGTGGCTCAAGTCTGTAATCCCAGCACTTTGGGAGGCCGAGACGGGCGGATCACAAGGTCAGGAGATCGTGACCATCCTGGCTAACACGGTGAAATCCCGTCTCTACTAAAAACCATACAAAAAATTAGCTGGGCGTGGTGGCGGGCGCCTGTAGTCCCAGCTACTCGGGAGGCTGAGGCAGGAGAATGGCGTAAACCCGGGAGGAGGAGCTTGCAGTGAGCTGGGATCCAGTCACTGCACTCCAGCCTGGGCGACAGAGCAAGACTCCATCTCAAAAAAAAAAAAAGACTGAAGACCTACCTCCTAAAGCTGGTTTATCAAGTTGTAAATCTTCATGTGTCGAACTCACAAGTTCATGACTGCAAGGTGAGAATAAATACTTAATATTCACTAGGCAATATTCAGCAAAGTAATATCCACTAGTACATATTTAACATGTAATCACCAAGGGTGGCTTTGGAAAGAAAAGACAGGCTGGGCACAGTGGCTCACAGCTGTAATCCCAACACTGACTGAGGCAGGCAGATCACAAGGTCAGGAGTTCGAGACCAGTCTGGCCAACATGGTGAAACCCCATCTCTACTAAAAATACAAAAATTAGCCAGGCATTGTGGCAGGTGCTTGTAATCCCAGCTACTCAGGAGGCTAAGCTAGGAGAATCACTTGAACTTGGGAGGCAGAGGTTATAGTGAGCTGAGATCACACCACTGCATTCCAGCATGGGCGACAAGAGCGAAACTCCAGCTGAAAAAAAAAAAGAAAAAGAAAAAGAAAAAAAGAAATGTCCCATTACTTTAAGGCAACGTAGATACAGCCAGAATTTCTACAGAAATCTGAACCACATTATAAAACTAAAAAAAAATACCAGCTAATATCATTTAAAACATATAGTACTAAATGGAACAGGTAATATTTTCATGGTTTTTTTTTTTTGTTTTTTTTTTGTTTTTTGTTTTTTGAGACAGAGTCTCGGAGTGCAATGCCACGATCTCGGCTCACTGCAACCTCTGCCTCCTGGGTTCAAGCAATTCTCCTGTTTCAGCCTTCGGAGTAGCTGGGACTACAGGCATCCACCACCATGCCTGACTAGTTTTTTTATTTTTAGTAGAGATGGTGTTTTCACCATATAGGTCAGGCTGGTCTTGAACTCCTGACCTCAGGTGATCCACCCACCTCGGCTTCCCAAAGTGCTGAGATTACAGGTGTGAGCTAACGCACCTGGCTGGAAAAGGTAAAATTTTCCAAACATAAACATTAGTGCAACTTTATTGGACTTAAAAAAATATTTTTTTTTAGTAAAAGAAGCAGAAGATTCTCCTGAACTGCATCATTTCAAAGCATTTATTTACTCATGATTAAAATAATACAACAGCTATAAAAAGTCAAGAGGTGGCCAGGTGCAGTGACTCATGCTTGTAACCCCAACACTTTGGGAGGCCAAGGCGGGTAGAGCACCTGAGGTCAGGAGTTTGAGACCAGCCTGGCCAACATGGTGAAACCCCGTCTCTACTAAAAATACAAAAATTAGCTGGGCATGGTGGCTCTCACCTGTAGTCCTAGCTACTAGGGAGGCTGAGGCGGGAGGATCGCTTGACCCTGAGAGGTGGAGGTTGCAGTGAGCTGTGATCACACCACTGCACTCCAGCCTGGGTGACAGAGCAAGACTCTGTCTCAAAGGAAAAAAACAAAAAGTCAAGAGCATAGGGAGTATTAAAATCAGACAGAACCAATGGTCTTTCATCTGAACAGCTCCATTTTTTTGCTATCATTATGTATTAAGGTCTATTTGCTAATAAACATTAATATTTGTACTAAAGTTTCAAGTGTACCACATAACACATTAGTGCTAACTTAGGTTTAATGTCCTTTGCTGTACACTATACTTGAATATTATACTTACATATCACAACAAAAGTATCTTTCTCTAAGGCAGTTAATATTAATACTGCTTTAAAATTATAAAATGTGGGCCGGGCGCGGTGACTCATGCCTGTAATCCCAGCACTTTGGGAGGCCGAGGCAGGTAGATCACAAGGTCAAGAGATCAAGACCATCCTGGTCAACATGGTGAAACCCTGTCTTTACTAAAGGTACAAAAATTACCTGCGCGCGGTGGCACATACCTGTAGTCCCAGCTACTCGGGAGGTTGAGGCAGGAGAGTCGCTTGAACCTGGGAGGTGGAGGTTGTGGTGAGCCGAGATTGTGCCACTGCACCCCAGCCAGAACAACAAAAGCAAAACTCCATCTCAAAAAAAAAAAAATTATGAAATGTGAAGATTGTTTTTATAATTTCACAACACCTGAATATTATTGTCTTTAAACTAAATAATAAATTACCATCACAACAAAAGCCCCACAATATAATCTGTTTCACTTTATAAAAAGCACTGACATTTATAAAATTGTCATAGTCAATTTACAAAACTGTAATAGCAAATTATTTTTACTCAGAATAGTACTAAATTAACAATATAACAAAAATATAGACCAGGTGTGGCTGGTCATGCCTGTAATCTTAGAACTTTGGGAGGCCGAGGCAGGTGGACCACTTGAGGTCAGGAGTTCGAGACGAGCCTGGCCAACATGGTGAAACCCTGTCTCCACAAAAATACAAAAATTAGCTGGGTGTGTTGATGCACGCCTGTAATCCCAGCTACTTGAGAGGATGAGGCAGCAGAATTGCCTGTAATCCCAACTATTTGGGAGGCTGAGGCAGGAGAATCGCTTGAACCTGGGAGGCGGAGGTTTCAGTGAGCTGAGATCGCGCCATTACACTGCAGTCTGGGCATCAGTGTGAGACTCTGTCTCAAAAAAAAAAAAAAAAAAAAAGATAAAAGTAGAGACAATAGGGGCATCTTGGTGAATACCGAATTTAACAAAGCAGATTAAGAGAAAAAATTAGTTTCAAAAAATAACATTCAATTAAATCCCTAAGATCCAGGGCTTTGCAATAAATATGTAAATAAATCCCCAATATCCATGCTGAAAGTTTAAAAGAAATACTAACGATAATTAAAGAAATACAACTTTTCCTCAGCTTTGCAGTAATCTAGAAACAAAGAATGTTTCTAATATTTAGACAGAAACTACAAAGCAACTTATAAGGAGAGACGTGTAAGGATGGCAGGATTCACCAGAAGCCCTGGGCTTGTCCACAGTACCCCCATGATAAACAATAACTCCATTGTGTAAATGCTTATGAACAAAGTATCACAGGACTTTTCCAATTTAAACATACCGTATTTTCTTTCAGACAATTCTTCTACTTATTTACATAGATCAGCGATATGATTATTCCATTTCTCTGAAAACAGAGCAAAAGTTGATTCTCAATAATATGTCCCTAGGTCAGAGCAGTACTAACATATGACTTATTTCCTACATTTTACATACTAACAGTCCATATCATTTTACTGCTTTTGGAAACATTTTTCCCTTTTTTGGTGGTTCTTAGAATTAGTTTAATGGGAGACTATAAGAGAAGTTTTAAAGTTTAGTACCTCTTTTTAACCTTTTAATTTCTGAAAAGCAGGAAGGCAGAAAAGATCAATCAAATTAAACACGACAACAGGGAGGCCACAATGAGGAGGTCTCCGGGGGTCTTTTAGCAAACTTCCTAAAACATGTCTCAGCTGTGTGGAAATAAGATTTTACAGTGGCTGGGTGGTGCAGCGCCCTGTAATCCTAGCACTTCGGGGAGCAGAGGTGGGCGGATCACTTTGACTCTGGGGCAACAAAGCCAAAAACCCCCCTCCCTCCCAACCCCTTGCTCCGCCCCCATCTCTCACCAAAATACAAAACTTAGCCGGACATGGTGGCAGGTGCCTGTAGTCCCAGCTATTCAGGAGGCTGAGGCAGGAGAATCACTTGAACCCAGGAGGCGGATATTGCAGTGAGCCAAGGCCACACCACTGCCAGCCTGGGTGACAGAGCAAGACTCCGTCTCAAAAAAGAAAAAGAGAGAGAGAGAAAAAAAAAAGGTTAAGTAAGAGGGACCCCAGACCTTAAAAATACAAGTTTAAGAGGGACCCTGACTGAGGGCGGTGGCTCATGCTGGGACATTGGGAGGGCGAGGCAGGCGGATCACGAAGTCAAGAGATCTAGACCATCCTGGCCAACATGGTGAAACCCCACCTCTACTGAAAATACAAAAAGTTAGCTGAGGGTGGTAGGTGTGCACCTGTAGTCCCAGCTACTAAGGAAGCTGAGGCAGGAGAATTGTGTGAACCCGGCAGGCGGAGGTTGCAGTGAGCCGAGGTAACGCCACTGCACTCTAGCTTGGGCAACAGAGCAAAACTCCATTGAGGCAAGATTTCTCTCTCAGGTCCAAGGGGTTCAATAACTGGGCCCCTAGGGAGGTGTGAGCCCCCTGAAACGATGCTAGGTTTTGTGTGGAGAGCGTGCACATGCGTTTCTGGGAAAATGGTCCACAGCTCTTTCTCAGCAGGCTCCACACAAAAACGGTTAGAACTCTTGCTACAGAGCCGTGGGAGCAGCTAGGTGAGGGGCCTGCCAAGGGCACTCTGGGGACTACCTGGGCAGTCTTGAGCCCACCTGGGTAGTCCTGAGCCCACTGTCGCCTAGGCAGGCTGCGCTGCTTGGCATTTGCAGAGCTGAGGGGATGGGGCATGCAGGGACTGTGAAATCGCCCTGAGATGACCCACAGTCCTCAGCTGGGAAGTGAGGGGTGTGTATCCTGCAGCATCCTCCATCCCTAGGGCCATGGGGCCAGGAGAACTGGCCCTTGCAGCAAGTGAAAAGCCTATTATTGACTCCCTCCCTGGCCATGTAGACAGTGAACCAAAGGCACTCATATCAAGTAAATGCCTTGGTCTCTGTGACCGAGGTGGCCAGTAGGCATTCCCAGGTGCAGGGAAGGTCCTGACACCAACATATGCACCTGGTCACCTGAGGAAAGAGAAAGGACTATCCAAGGGGATGGGGCTGAGCTGGGTGTGGAGTGGTCCTTATGGGTCTTGGTGAGCAGGACGGGGAGCAGCATGAGCCAGGCCTCAGGGCAGGACAACCAGGAGATGGCCTGGAAAAAGTGCTGGACCCACGAGGCTTCAAGGCTGTCCAGAGAGGGAGGCGGGATAGGCTGGAAGTTCCGAGGTCTGAAGATTGGCCCTGGCAGGCAGAAACCAGGTAAGATGGGCAGTTACCTGCATCCTGGGGGGCCAGATATATCCTTAGCCCAGAGTAGGCGCCAAGATTTCTGGCTCTGGGTGTGACCTCAGTCTGGGGAAAAGCCCCAACCCCCACCAGGACCACCTGCCCCCCAGAGTACTTCAGATGCTGAGCCCAAGCAGGGGCAGGAAGCTGGACTGATGCCTGTGGTATCCCAACAAAGTCCCTGCTTCCCCCAAGCTATGGGGCTAAAGGGGGATTACAGCCCAAACCCCATATGCTGGCTCTCAAACTAACACTGAGCCCTCAGTGCCCAAAGGGAGATTCAATCAGCACACTTTCCAGATGGAAAAATGACCTCAGAGAAGTGCAAGAGCCTTGCCCAATGCCCCAGACCAGGGCTCTAAGCCCAGAGTGTTCTTTTGTCACTGTGTCCAGAGGGCAGCAGCTACTCTGATGTACCCACCTGAGCCTGGCAACTTTCTCCAACTTTGGAAGCCCAGGAGCATGGCCCGTGTCCACAGATGCACCTGGCATGAGGCGCACCCAGAGGAACAGAGGCAGATGAGTTTCGCTTCCTCCACTGGATTGTGAGGGCCTCCAAGGAGACAAAGATCTGCTTGTGAAGGCAGCGGACAGTGAGCAACCTGGGGTGGTTTAACTCTAGATGGATCTGCAGTGCCTAGATGGGACCTGTCTCAGACACAGCTCAGTTCTGCAGGTCACTTGAGGCATGGAAAGGTCACAGCTACCAAGTGTAGGAGTCTGGATTCAAAGCCAACAGCATAACTCCAAAGTTTCTGCCCTAGCCCCTGGACCACCCACCTCTCGGAGTCACCCTTGCAAGCTCATCAGATGCTCAGGCCAGCAGCACAGCTGGCCAGGGCCAGGGAAACTTGGGGAACCTCAGAGGACCCCTAGGTATTCCAAACTAATCCTGGCACCACTGCCCCTCACCATCTTTCTTCCTGCATTAACCTTACCCCCTACACAGAGCCTGGGCCACTTAACTTGGCATCAAACAGATGCCTCAATAAATCAGTCAGTCTGATCTTCTTAAAAAAAAAAAAAAAGACTTAACAGATATACAGTTGCAAGTTAGAATACTAAAGAACATAAACATACAACAACTTAATGAACATATAAATTCAATATATAGCCAATCATTGTAACTATGACATAATAGAATATTAAAATACTATTTTCAAAATGTATACAAGCTTAATGATCTATTTATATCCAAAATATGAATCATCAACATAATTTGCCACTAATATCTCATTCAGTCCCTTCACAGGACACATGATCCACTAGGAGTTAACAGATAGCAGCTGACAGGCAGTGACACACAGCAAAAACGAAAATGAAGAGATGAAATAGTTTTGAAATAAATAAAGTTTTAAAGCTAAGAGAAACCATTGAATTACTAAGTCATTAGCACTAATTTTGAGCCAACTAACTAATTAATGTGAGATGAAACAATGTTCTATGCTTTGGTAAATTCAAACCATGTTTAAACAATGTCTATAATGCGACTTTCAAAAAGCTCCTGGCTTTACAAAGGTGAGATTATAATGTAGTAATACATGCTAAAGCATGTGCCCCTGCAGATGAGCATGTTGTAACTTTCATCAGCCACAAAGATAGTAATAAAATAGCATGGGTGAAATGTTGAGCACACGATAGATTTGCACTTCTCTTTCTTCCTCTACACAAACCCTTGCCCCAGCTAGGCGAATTCAGACACTCTACCCTAAAATACATTTAGCACATTCTACCCATCCTTCTGCTCATGCTGTTTCTCTGCCTCTTCCTCTCCACTTACTGAACTCTTACCAGTTCTTAGTGATTCTCACCATTATATGCTCCAGAAGGGAAGTATATAATACATATATTTTTGACAGTATATCCCTGGCCTCTGCCATAAATGTGCAATGATTATCACCAAATAGTTAATGAGCACCTTTAGACTTGTTTGAATGCTTAAGAAAAATGATAGAATTAAAAAGGACTGGCCAGGCATGGTGGCTCACGTCTTGGAATCCCAGCACTTTGGGAGGCCGAGGCGGGCAGATCACCTGAGTGCAAGAGTTAGAGACCAGCTTGGCCAACATGGCGAAAACCCGTCTCTACTAAAAATACAATAATTAGCCAGGCGTGGTGTCAGGTGCCTGTAATCCCAGGTACTCAGGAGGCTGAGGCAGGTGAATTGCTTGAATTCGGGAGGCGGAGGTTGCAGTGAGCCAAGATCATGCCACTGCATTCCAGCCTGGGTGACAAGAGCAAGACTCCGTCTCAAAAAAAAAAAAAAAAAAAATTGGGCATGATGGTGCACGCCAGTAATCCCAGCTACTGGGGAGGCTGAGGCAGGAGAATCACTTGAATCTGGGAGGTTGTAGTGAGCCAAGATTGTGCCGTTGCACTCCAGCTTGGGGGACAGAGTAAGACTCTGTCTCAAATAAAAAAATAAAACAGGGTCTTTGCTTCAGCCCCCTTATTCCACAGGAGGAAATCAAGACCCAAAAAAGAAATATGACTTAAAATGCTGGTTAGCAGGAGACAGGACTAGATTCGGGTCTCTTTGCCGTGTTGTTTCCTACAGGCCACACTAACTCAG
>NW_016807525.1:229604-236397 GCF_001698545.2 Rhinopithecus bieti | reverse complement strand
AAAAAAAAAAAAAAAAAGCATGAAAAGTCCAACTGATCCAATGAATTTACTCAGAAATTTACACTAACAGGGATGCTCTCAAAATTTTAAATTACTTAAGCTTTATATTAGAATAAATATTTTAAAACCAAATGCTTAATAGGGTTAATATGTTGAATAATTTAACATACGTCCACATAAAATTAAACTATTAAAATCTGCTTTTCAAGAAATATTTAATGTAGGTAATATATGCTTATCTAACGTGGAATTTTATGTCACTGCTGCTAAAGCAAAACATCCTGTTCACTGGGTGAAATACTTCAATGCAATTTTTAAAAAAATACTGTAATTATAATCTCAGAACTTCCAAATTTCAACAGATGCCAGTGTTCTCTTCTTTTCTCATATGGGAAAATTCCTTTGAAACTCATCTGAAGCGTGGACAAAAACTCCACAGCTGTATTCCTCAGGATCACTTTGCAGAATCTTCAAGACTCAGAGGAAGCTTCAATTCAACCTTTTAGAGAAGGCATTCCAGCTCACATGATCTCATCAACCAAGAGAATGTTGGTGGCAATCACAGCGCTGAAAGGGGGACAAAAATTAGATGGCTCAAATGATTAAAAGCCCTGATTCGACTCAACTTGCCACTTCCAACTAAGCTGCACACATTATATCCAATTAAATTTCCCCCTTCCCCTCTACACATCAGAGGGTTAGTTCGGTTTCCATACTTTCAGCTGATTACATTGTTCATGGGGGAAAAGGAGCAACTAAACAGGACACACCAAATGAAAAGAGTATGATGATTCTCTAACAGTTTAGTTTTCAGTTTCCCAAACTAACTGGGAATGGATGAAGCTGTTTCTTTACACAATCGTTATCCCGTAATGCCTACTTCTGCTGCTACCACTGGCTCACCTAGAAGGCAACCTAACCTTAAAATAAGGTCAGTCAATAAGAACCAACAATATTGTGTGATTGTGTGTGGCTTTGCTTATCACTGATGACTCATTTCCGCCAGTATTAACTATGAGAATTCAAAGCTTCTCTGTTAGCCCAGTTTTCTACTCTGAACCATGAACCCTGTCCACAATATTTGAGGATTGTCTGACTTCTACTTAGAAAACCTGAACATCCCTCTCTTCTGGATACATTTCTGTTTACCCATAGTCAAGTATAGTACTGCGACTATAATCTGGCTAAAATGGACTGATCATTTCCCTCATTCCAGAAACCTTTTTTATTAAATAATAATGTTGACAACAATAGGTCTTGCACATACTGCATGGATGTACCTGTTATCTGTCTTCTACTTTGTACTTAATTTGTGTTGTTTTGTTACAGGGGACTAAGATCTGGGCTGTCACCATTTCATTAGATTTCTAGATCCCCTCTTCTGGCACTATTTGCTATCTTTAGCTGTTTTTCACCCATGAATATAATTACCCAATCTATTTTCTTATCATAGTACTTGATTAAAAACTGAGTAAGGTGGCCGGGCACGGTGGCTCACACCTATAATCCCAGCACTTTGGGAAGCCGAGGCCGGCAGATCATGAGGTCAGGAGATCGAGACCATCCTGGCTAACACGGTGAAACCCCGTCTCAACTAAAAATACCAAAAATTAGCCAGGTGTGGTGGCAGGTGCCTGCAGTCCCAGCTACTTGGGAGGCTAAGGCAGGAGAATGGCATGAACCCGGAAGGCGGCACTTGCAAGTGAGCCGAGATCGCGCCACTGCACTCCAGCCTGGGGGACACAGCAAGACTCCGTCTCAAAAAGAAAAAAACAAAAAACAGACAAAAAAAAAACCCACTGAGTAAGGCAAATGCAATATGAAAATCCTTCAACAGTAATCTGAACCATCTACCACCACCGAACATCTCCAACAAAATTATCCCAAAATTACTCAGTCTACTCTCTTATTATATCTAATCATTCCTTTTTTTATTAATATCCTATTTTATCCCATTTTTAGAACCTAGAGTTCCCTAATAGTACTGGTGTCAAACTGCAAAGCAAAAGATTTTTTTCTGGTCCCCATTTTTAATCTTTCCCGGCTTCAACTCTCATGTATTACATCTAGTTTTCCCTCTACAAAAAGTTGCATTCTCTTACCTGTGTTCAGGTTCACACCCATGAGCTAAACTGATTCTGAATGTTCTGCTTAAATTTTAACTAATGTTTCCTGAAGGTCAGAACCAGAATTCTGAGCAAGAACCTAAAGTAAACAAATTTAATTATTGAGAAAACAGGAAGTAAGAATTGATAGTTTAAAAAAAAAAAAAAAGGCCGGGCGTGGTGGCTCAAGCCTGTAATCCCAGCACTTTGGGAGGCCGAGACGGGCGGATCACGAGGTCAGGAGATCGAGACCATCCTGGCTAACATGGTGAAACCCCGTCTCTACTAAAAAAAATACAAAACTAGCCGGGCGAGGTGACGGGCGCCTGTAGTCCCAGCTCCTCGGGAGGCTGAGGCAGGAGAATGGCGTAAACCCGGGAGGCGGAGCTTGCAGTGAGCTGATATCCGGCCACTGCACCTCCAGTCCGGGCGACAGAGCGAGACTCCGCCTCAAAAAAAAAAAAAAAAAAAGACACGGCTGGGCACGGTGGCTCACGCCCATAATCCCAGCACTTTGGGAGGCCCAGGTGGGTGGATCGTAAGGTCAAGAGATTGAGACTGTGCTGGCCAAATGGTGAAACCCCGTCTCTACTAAAAATACAAAAATTAGCTGGGCATTGTGGCACGTACCTGTAGTCCCAGCTAGTCGGGAGGCTGAGGCAGGAGAATTGCTTGAACCCGGGAGGTGGAGGTTGCCATGAGCCGAGATCACGCCACTGCACTCCAGCGTGGGCAACAGAGTGAGACTCTGTTTCAAAAAAAAAAAAAAAAAGGGCAAAAAAAATTTCAGCTGGATGCNAAAAAAAAAAAAAAAAAAGACACGGCTGGGCACGGTGGCTCACGCCCATAATCCCAGCACTTTGGGAGGCCCAGGTGGGTGGATCGTAAGGTCAAGAGATTGAGACTGTGCTGGCCAAATGGTGAAACCCCGTCTCTACTAAAATACAAAATTAGCTGGGCATTGTGGCACGTACCTGTAGTCCCAGCTAGTCGGGAGGCTGAGGCAGGAGAATTGCTTGAACCCGGGAGGTGGAGGTTGCCATGAGCCGAGATCACGCCACTGCACTCCAGCGTGGGCAACAGAGTGAGACTCTGTTTCAAAAAAAAAAAAAAAAAAGTGCAAAAAAAATTTCAGCTGGATGCAGTGGCTCACGCCTGTAATCCCAGCACTTTGGGAGGCCAAGGCAGGTAGATCACCTGAGGCCAGGATAGTCAACATGGTGAAACCCTATCTCTACTAAAAATACAAAAAAAACCTAGCTGGGTGTGGTGGCAGGTGTCTGTAATTACAGCTACTACGGAGGCTGAGGTTGCAGTGGGCCGAGATCACACCACTGCGCTCCAGCCTGGACAACAAAAGCAAAACTCACAAAGTTCTCAAAAAACAACAAAAGAAACACAAAAATCTATTGCATGAAGATAGAACATTTATGTTCCCTTCAGAGAATAACCAGACACAAGTTACTGATCAACTCTCTCATCTACCCCAAAGCAAGCAGCAATACACCAATCATAAACTATACTTCAAAATTAGTATATAATAGAAAACAATGATATCAGTTTAACTAAAACCAAAACAAAAAGCAAGTTTGTACTCAAGTATAACCCCAATACTGCAAATATTAAACTACAGGTTCTCTCTTGCCATCTGAAACGTCAGCTATTCAGGCCTCCCAGAGAAACCAAATACATCTGCATCATGAGGGATACCTGTTCTAGAGTCAGGAAGAAAACTGATCAAACTTGCTTATCCAAAATCCACATTATCAATAAAGCCTACATTATCAAAAAGGGTTGATGAGCTGAATCTTCTGGAAGACTGACTGTTTAAGGCATGTACACCTTGGGAATAACGAGCAACACATCAGCAAATGCTTGGACTCCAAGCTGTGCCCTGCCCTTAACACTGAGCTTATATTTAATCACACAGCTTGTTGGATGGGGAAAAAAAAATACTAAGAAAACTGTAGAACTAATTTTATGAATAACAAAATATACATATGAAAGCCATTACTTTCTTACAAATTCACTATGACCACATCAATTTAAGTGCTGCATTTGAAAGCCACAATACAAGCGACTAACATATCAAATAGGAGAATGGCACAACCAGAATGGCTTCACTAGCCACTGGCAGCTCTTTCAACAGATCAGTATTAGTTCATTAATTTGTATTCACCTTTAATAATGATATGCTATGAAAAACCTTAGCATACCATCAGTCATTCTAAAGGGAAGACTGCTTTTGCATGGTGTCTGGCTGTGTAAACTACTGATAAAAGAACACAGTATTCAGCCATGCTTTTCAGACCAGCAAAACAATATAATAGAATTGAAATATGGTGAGGACCTTACCATCATCAATAGCAATTTTGACAGCCCTCAAGCCATCCCTTACTGCATCTTTGATCTAAGTGTGGGCTTATCTGGTCCTTTGATCAATAATGTGACAGAATGAGGGTTGTTAACACTTCTCAATAAAGGTGAATCCCTATATGTAGAAGAAACATGATTGTGCAAATAGTGAAGAGAGAAGAGGAAATTACAGAGAATGATAAGCAGCATATTAATAAGGAACAAACTTGATCACATTAAACCAAATTATCTCTTTTGAAAATCACATATAAATGTGATTTCCCCATCAATGGTTTCCCATTACTATACATAAACCTTCAAAATGTATATAAACAAAATCTGATCCTGAATTTCAATTAATTTTTCTGCTAAAGACTTCCTGAGCCGGGTGCGGTGGCTCAAGCCTGTAATCCCAGCACTTTGGGAGGCCGAGACGGGCGGATCACGAGGTCAGAAGATCGAGACCATCCTGGTTAACATGGTGAAACCCCGTCTCTACTAAAAATACAAAAAATTAGCTGGGTGAGGTGGCGGGCGTCTGTGGTCCCAGCTACTCCGGAGGCTGAGGCAGGAGAATGGCGTGAACCCGGGAGGTGGAGGTTGCAGTGAGCTGAGATCCGGCCACTGCACTCCAGCTTGGGTGACAGAGCAAGACTCCATCTCAAAAAAAAAAAAAAAAAAAGACTTCCTGAACCAGGCACAGTGGCTCATGTCTGTAATCTCAGCACGTTGGGAGGCTGAGGGTGAAGGACAGCCTGAGCCCAGGAGTTTAAGACCTGCCTGGGCAACACAATATGACCCTGTTTTCTACAAAAATTACAAAAAAAAATTAGCCATGCATGGTAGCACATGTCTGTGGTCCCATTTGCTCAGGGGCCTGAAGCAGGAGGAACACTTGAGCCCAGAAGATGAGGCTGCAGTGAGCTGTGATCACACCACTGCACTCCAGCCCGGGCAGGAGTGACACCCTATCTCAAACAAACAAAATAAAAATAATTCATGAGCTAAAAAGTTCTACTGCCTTCAAGAAGAAAATACACTTACCAATGTATACTCATATACAAGTCCTGCATGTCCCAAGCAGTCAGGACTGAGGTCGTCAAAAGAATTCAGGGCCACCCCACCCCAAGCAAGAGTCAGCCTGAAATAGCATTTTAAGGGAGGTGGATAAGCAATGTTACCACTTAAGTTCAAAGAGAAGACAAGTAATTTTAGGAAGGAATTTTCAGAATTAAAATGTAATTTAAAATTACATTTTAAAATGTACTTTAACCTAAGCCTTTTAATTTGCCGTCAACCAGCTGAAAACTAGTCTTTTAACCCTCCATTTAAACCACTCTCCCCAAGTCAGCAAATGAAATCTAAAAGTAGACAAGAGCTCTTTGTTGGCCAGGCATGGTGGCTCACACCTGTAATCCTGGCACTTTGGGAGGTTGAGGTGGGTGGATCACTTGAGGCCAGGAGTTTGAGACCAGTGTAGCCAACATGGCAAAACCCCATCTCTACTAAAAAAGCAAAACAAAACAATTCAGCGGGCATGGGGGCAGACACCCGTAATCCCAGCTACTTGGGAGGCTGAGACACGAGAATCCTAGAACTCAAGAAGCAGAAGTTGCAGTGAACCAAGATCATACCACTGCACAACAGAGCAAGACTGTCTCAAAAAATAATAATATTTTTAAAAAAACCTTTATTGTGGTGAGCTCTTTGGGAGGAGGTATACTGAATTCAGAGACAAAAAGTAAAATAATGTTTACAAGGGGCAAGAGGGAGGGAGAAATGGGGAGGAACTATTTAATGGGTATACAGTTTCAGTTTGTGATGATGAAAAAAATTCTAGAGATGTACAGTGCTGATGGGTGCAAAATAATGTAAATATAGTTAATGCCAATTAATTATACAGTTGAAAAACCCAAAATAAAGTATAAGGAAAAAGAAATAATCCCAATTCATTTGCAAAATAAGTAAAAGTCAAATTACTTGGATAAATCTGCTACTCATACCTCTCCGTATTTCTTTTAGCTCTGCGCAGAGCGACTATGCCTTCTTTTGAAAGAGCATCTGAGGAAAAGGGGTCAATTCCCTATAACAAAATAAAATTAGTTTCAACATCTTCCACCTTAAAAGTAAAAAGGATGATACATACTATTTAGTTTATACAATGAATTTTCATTCTCACCTTTTGATTAATAACAAATCCTTTATCTGAATCACCACAGAATTTCCTTTTCAGTTCTATTGTTTGTTTTTACTCTATCTTCAATGAATTTTCTTTCAGCTTTTATGAGTTTTTCTCTCTCTTCTGCACCCTTGTAAAAAAAAAAAAAAAAAAA
>NW_016807525.1:219258-229350 GCF_001698545.2 Rhinopithecus bieti | reverse complement strand
TTTTTTTTTAGTTTTTTTTAGTTTTTTTCTTTCTTTTGCCCCCTTTTAAAAAAAAAAAAAAAAAAAAAAAAGCCAGAATTCACTTCTCTATTAAGAAAAAAAGTTACAGAAAGTAGGGAAACATTTATTTTTTGAGAAGAAAATAGCTTCTGAAACTGGATTAGTCCTAAGATTAGCAAACAGTTCACTGAGCTCCAATCCTGCCCCTTGCACATCTTCAGAGGCTGTTTCCTATAACTCTCCCAAACCAATTTGAGGATTATTGTCCTTACAGTGGGAAACGAAGTTTCACAAAAAAGTAACTCACCCAAAATACGAAGCTCCTCCATTTCACTGTTAAGGGGCTATAAACTTAAGTTTTTTCATATTCTAATGACATGTTACAAGTGAGGATGTATGCATCCTCTACCCTTTTTTTCTATCGGGATGCTATGCTCCGTGATCCAAAACAAGCCCTCTGATTAAGCTGTTCAAACACACAAAAAATTATAGTTATTGTTCTCCAGATGGATGTGTGTTAAACACTGAACTGAGAAGGAATTGATAATTTTCATGCAGTCAGCTTTGTTTCTTGAATTACTTGAAGATCCTATGCTGTACAGAAAAGTCTGCAGAGATAAGTCTCCCTGGTAGGCTGTCAAACTGTGATGACGTCCTTTAAAAATATGTTTTCTGCCAAGCGTGTGTAATGCCAGCACTTGGGGAGGCAGAGGTGAGAGGACACCTTAATCCCAGGAATTCAAAACCAGCCTAGGCAGCATAGGGAGACTCCATTCTCCACTAAAAGAAGGGAAAAACGAACACAAACATGTTTTCTAACTGTTTGAAAAACATTTTTTTAAATTCCTCTGCTGCTTCTCATTATGCTTTGTACCTAACAATTCAATAATGCCAAATGATTGATGTTGTTCACTTTTCAGAACAATTCTAACCATAAATACAACATAACATTCACCATATTTCAGGAGAAAATATTACTAAAAGTAAAAACAATATTCACCAAGCAATTTATCCAACTTACATCTGCAGGTAAATATGCAATATTTTATATCCAAATATATTAAAAATTTTGCAAACAGTATATATTGTACAAAGCACCCTAAATTTCAAAACACATTTTTTTTTTTTTTTGAGACAGAGTTTTGCTCATCACCCAGGCTGGAGTGCAATGGTGTGATCCTGGCTCACTGCAACCACCGCCTCCCAGGTTCAAGCAATTCTCCTGCCTCAGCCTCCCAAGTAGCTGGGATTACATGCGTCTGCCACCATGCCTGGCTAATTTTTGTAATTTTAGTAGAGACGGGGTTTCCCCATGGTGGCCAGGCTGGTCTCGAACTCCTGACCTCAGGTGATCCACCCACCTCGGGTTCCCAAAGTGCTGGGATTATATACAGGCATTAGCCACCACACCTGACCATTATTATTTCAGTCTTCTACCACCTACCTTGTATCAGTTTCAGATTTATGTTTCATCTCCATGATCACAAAACCATAAAGAGATCAATAGGTTCATCTTTTCTTTTAATGGCCAAAATGAAGCCCACTACAGCCTGCAATAGAAGGATAACCATTAAGTAAATTCAATTTGCGGCAGCAGAAATATGTTGCTTTTCAGAAGGCTAAAGTAGACAGTTTCTTCATTTTACAATCTCTACACTGATTTGTCTTCTTCTATAAGCAGATAGAATACATTATATATAAACAGCTGTTACCTTTCTGAAATCTCAATCTGTAATTCGCAAACATTAACATTCCTTAATATTAACATTCCTCCTGGTGTTTCATTAAAAATACTGGTAACTGGAAGCTTTCTAATAACAAAATCTCCACTTTATAAACCTTTTAATGAAAGCTCCAATTTTATAACCTGGTTAGGTATACTATTATTTGAATTTCCTCATTTTACTTTTTAGAGACACAGATTAGGTATCACTGTCACAAAAATGAACCTACATAGCACCTTGTAATTGAAATTGGTAATTATATTCATGTTTCTACTATCAGAGATTTTCTGTATAGGTGTACCATAACAGACACACACAAAATTTAATATATATCTCTGTTAAGACATCTGCAAATTCAGCGTGAACTTTAATATGAAGAGATGCTCTGGCCACATCTTTAAGTGTTTCCTTGTCCATCTCTCTGCTTACTTTGACTTCTTCCAAAAACTGAAGGGCCTTTTCCTTCACAGCTTCAAATCCTTCAGTGATTATTCTGGGATGAAGGTCCTACAATAAACACGCAATAACACTCCCATTTTCAATTAGGTGCAACTATAGTTCATGATAAAGTTCAGATAATTCTTGGAGGGATATTCTGGATCATCATACCTTTGAACACGCAGTAACATAATGTGCTGGCTTTCTGAATACATTTAAAAGGATAAATATTCCTTTCAATGCAGAGGAGAAGAACAGGCAATGCTCTAGCACAGGGTCAAAGCCAAGGGAACTATAAAGCACACTTGGGTGTTCACTGTGCAAACCACCCCGAATCATGCCAAAACCGACACTGTGTCCCAACAACTTGCAGATGGTAGCGTTATTCTATTTTTTCTATAGGTAATCTCAAACTAATTCACGTAATTTACTAATAAAAATAAATAAAGACTGTCTGCTCTCTTCTGCCAGGAAATTCTGACAATAAATTCATAGTCCCTGAGGTTTGTTTTAAACCTTGCAACTAGTCAGGGCCAAAAAAGTGGAATTTATCCAAATGTAAGCTTTTGGTTGGCTTTTTCCTAACAAATAAATATGCCTAGTCCTAAACATCCCATTTTAAAATCTCAATTATTAATCTACACTAAAGACAGATACAAATCACATAGGCAATTCAACTTGATTATAAAATTATTTTCGGGCCAAAGAAGGTTCTATAACCTGTCCAAGGTCACAATTAATTTATTTTAGACCAGGACAAAGATCCAGATTTAAGCCCCCTAATTCTACTCTATGGCCTCAGCTAGTATTAACAACACATCAATTTGTATAAATAAGTATCTGACACATCCTATATACAATGAAACATTACAGAAACGAGTTGTGCGCCGGGTGTGGTGGCTCATGCCTATAATCCCAGCACTTTGGGAGGCCAAGATGGGTGGATCACCTGAGGTCAGGAGTTTTGAGACCAGCCTGACCAACGTGGAGAAACCCCATCACTACCAAAAATACAAAATTAGCTGGGTGTGGTGGCGCATGCCTGTAATCCCAGCTACTCGGGAGGCTGAGGCTGGGAATTGCTTGAACCCAGGAGGCGGTGGTTGCAGTGAGCCGAGATCACACCATTGCACTCCAGCCTGGGCAACAAGAGTGAAACCCCATCTCAAAAAACAAAACAAAACAAAACAAAAAACAGTTGTGCATACTTCAGAAATGTAGAGATCTGCCTGTTTCAGTAGCTCTCCAATGATTAGGACGTTGGAAGTCGTACCATCCCCAGTTATATAATCCTGGGCTGTTGCTACCTTTGCTGTTAAGAAGGCTGTTGGGTGTTGAATTTGCTGAAAGTAGAAAAAGAATGAATCACTTAAAACAATATGAAGCAGTCTAAATATACCACAAATAAAATGCATGAAGGGCCTCTTTAAGTGCTATCTACTTGAAAAATCTACCCAAGAGTTTGGTTACAAATTACTAAGATTAAAAAGTCACAATTAGCTATCATACACATGCAATTATAATGATCAAAACATTTTCATGTGTAATATATTTCCCAGGTTATCTCTACTTTACAGATGAGGAAGCTTGAGGCTCAGTAAAAGCTTACTCAAGATGACATAGCTAACAGTTAACAGTAACACATTAATTTTACATCCTTGCCTCTTTACGGCAAGTATAGGGCTCTAGTGAGAATAAGCCAGGTATCTCCTAAAATGAAAGCTCAGCAGCCTCCACTGTTACTCTGCAATGATCAAATAATTTAAAAGGAAAGGTCAGGTGCGGTAGCTCATGCCTGTAATCCCAGCACTTTGGGAGGCCACCGCAGGTGGATCCCTTGAACTCAGGAATTTGAAACCAGCCTGCGCTACGTGGCAAAAATCCTGTCTCTTAAAAAAAAAAAAAACAAAAACGGGAAACATTGTATTTTAGAGGTAAAATGGCATGTCTGCAGCTTACCTTCAAATGATTCAGGGGAAAAATAGAAAAGAAATGGAGCAACATGTAAACAACTGGTGAATCTAGGTAAAGGGCACACACATTATAATCACTACCTTTGTAGGTTTATAATTTTTTTCNGCCCTGCCGCCAGCCCTGCCGCCAGCCCTGCCGCCAGCCCTGCCGCCAGCCCTGCCGCCAGCCCTGCCGCCAGCCCTGCCGCCAGCCCTGCCGCCAGCCCTGCCGCCAGCCCTGCCGCCAGCCCTGCCGCCAGCCCTGCCGCCAGCCCTGCCGCCAGCCCTGCCGCCAGCCCTGCCGCCAGCCCTGCCGCCAGCCCTGCCGCCAGCCCTGCCGCCAGCCCTGCCGCCAGCCCTGCCGCCAGCCCTGCCGCCAGCCCTGCCGCCAGCCCTGCCGCCAGCCCTGCCGCCAGCCCTGCCGCCAGCCCTGCCGCCAGCCCTGCCGCCAGCCCTGCCGCCAGCCCTGCCGCCAGCCCTGCCGCCAGCCCTGCCGCCAGCCCTGCCGCCAGCCCTGCCGCCAGCCCTGCCGCCAGCCCTGCCGCCAGCCCTGCCGCCAGCCCTGCCGCCAGCCCTGCCGCCAGCCCTGCCGCCAGCCCTGCCGCCAGCCCTGCCGCCAGCCCTGCCGCCAGCCCTGCCGCCAGCCCTGCCGCCAGCCCTGCCGCCAGCCCTGCCGCCAGCCCTGCCGCCAGCCCTGCCGCCAGCCCTGCCGCCAGCCCTGCCGCCAGCCCTGCCGCCAGCCCTGCCGCCAGCCCTGCCGCCAGCCCTGCCGCCAGCCCTGCCGCCAGCCCTGCCGCCAGCCCTGCCGCCAGCCCTGCCGCCAGCCCTGCCGCCAGCCCTGCCGCCAGCCCTGCCGCCAGCCCTGCCGCCAGCCCTGCCGCCAGCCCTGCCGCCAGCCCTGCCGCCAGCCCTGCCGCCAGCCCTGCCGCCAGCCCTGCCGCCAGCCCTGCCGCCAGCCCTGCCGCCAGCCCTGCCGCCAGCCCTGCCGCCAGCCCTGCCGCCAGCCCTGCCGCCAGCCCTGCCGCCAGCCCTGCCGCCAGCCCTGCCGCCAGCCCTGCCGCCAGCCCTGCCGCCAGCCCTGCCGCCAGCCCTGCCGCCAGCCCTGCCGCCAGCCCTGCCGCCAGCCCTGCCGCCAGCCCTGCCGCCAGCCCTGCCGCCAGCCCTGCCGCCAGCCCTGCCGCCAGCCCTGCCGCCAGCCCTGCCGCCAGCCCTGCCGCCAGCCCTGCCGCCAGCCCTGCCGCCAGCCCTGCCGCCAGCCCTGCCGCCAGCCCTGCCGCCAGCCCTGCCGCCAGCCCTGCCGCCAGCCCTGCCGCCAGCCCTGCCGCCAGCCCTGCCGCCAGCCCTGCCGCCAGCCCTGCCGCCAGCCCTGCCGCCAGCCCTGCCGCCAGCCCTGCCGCCAGCCCTGCCGCCAGCCCTGCCGCCAGCCCTGCCGCCAGCCCTGCCGCCAGCCCTGCCGCCAGCCCTGCCGCCAGCCCTGCCGCCAGCCCTGCCGCCAGCCCTGCCGCCAGCCCTGCCGCCAGCCCTGCCGCCAGCCCTGCCGCCAGCCCTGCCGCCAGCCCTGCCGCCAGCCCTGCCGCCAGCCCTGCCGCCAGCCCTGCCGCCAGCCCTGCCGCCAGCCCTGCCGCCAGCCCTGCCGCCAGCCCTGCCGCCAGCCCTGCCGCCAGCCCTGCCGCCAGCCCTGCCGCCAGCCCTGCCGCCAGCCCTGCCGCCAGCCCTGCCGCCAGCCCTGCCGCCAGCCCTGCCGCCAGCCCTGCCGCCAGCCCTGCCGCCAGCCCTGCCGCCAGCCCTGCCGCCAGCCCTGCCGCCAGCCCTGCCGCCAGCCCTGCCGCCAGCCCTGCCGCCAGCCCTGCCGCCAGCCCTGCCGCCAGCCCTGCCGCCAGCCCTGCCGCCAGCCCTGCCGCCAGCCCTGCCGCCAGCCCTGCCGCCAGCCCTGCCGCCAGCCCTGCCGCCAGCCCTGCCGCCAGCCCTGCCGCCAGCCCTGCCGCCAGCCCTGCCGCCAGCCCTGCCGCCAGCCCTGCCGCCAGCCCTGCCGCCAGCCCTGCCGCCAGCCCTGCCGCCAGCCCTGCCGCCAGCCCTGCCGCCAGCCCTGCCGCCAGCCCTGCCGCCAGCCCTGCCGCCAGCCCTGCCGCCAGCCCTGCCGCCAGCCCTGCCGCCAGCCCTGCCGCCAGCCCTGCCGCCAGCCCTGCCGCCAGCCCTGCCGCCAGCCCTGCCGCCAGCCCTGCCGCCAGCCCTGCCGCCAGCCCTGCCGCCAGCCCTGCCGCCAGCCCTGCCGCCAGCCCTGCCGCCAGCCCTGCCGCCAGCCCTGCCGCCAGCCCTGCCGCCAGCCCTGCCGCCAGCCCTGCCGCCAGCCCTGCCGCCAGCCCTGCCGCCAGCCCTGCCGCCAGCCCTGCCGCCAGCCCTGCCGCCAGCCCTGCCGCCAGCCCTGCCGCCAGCCCTGCCGCCAGCCCTGCCGCCAGCCCTGCCGCCAGCCCTGCCGCCAGCCCTGCCGCCAGCCCTGCCGCCAGCCCTGCCGCCAGCCCTGCCGCCAGCCCTGCCGCCAGCCCTGCCGCCAGCCCTGCCGCCAGCCCTGCCGCCAGCCCTGCCGCCAGCCCTGCCGCCAGCCCTGCCGCCAGCCCTGCCGCCAGCCCTGCCGCCAGCCCTGCCGCCAGCCCTGCCGCCAGCCCTGCCGCCAGCCCTGCCGCCAGCCCTGCCGCCAGCCCTGCCGCCAGCCCTGCCGCCAGCCCTGCCGCCAGCCCTGCCGCCAGCCCTGCCGCCAGCCCTGCCGCCAGCCCTGCCGCCAGCCCTGCCGCCAGCCCTGCCGCCAGCCCTGCCGCCAGCCCTGCCGCCAGCCCTGCCGCCAGCCCTGCCGCCAGCCCTGCCGCCAGCCCTGCCGCCAGCCCTGCCGCCAGCCCTGCCGCCAGCCCTGCCGCCAGCCCTGCCGCCAGCCCTGCCGCCAGCCCTGCCGCCAGCCCTGCCGCCAGCCCTGCCGCCAGCCCTGCCGCCAGCCCTGCCGCCAGCCCTGCCGCCAGCCCTGCCGCCAGCCCTGCCGCCAGCCCTGCCGCCAGCCCTGCCGCCAGCCCTGCCGCCAGCCCTGCCGCCAGCCCTGCCGCCAGCCCTGCCGCCAGCCCTGCCGCCAGCCCTGCCGCCAGCCCTGCCGCCAGCCCTGCCGCCAGCCCTGCCGCCAGCCCTGCCGCCAGCCCTGCCGCCAGCCCTGCCGCCAGCCCTGCCGCCAGCCCTGCCGCCAGCCCTGCCGCCAGCCCTGCCGCCAGCCCTGCCGCCAGCCCTGCCGCCAGCCCTGCCGCCAGCCCTGCCGCCAGCCCTGCCGCCAGCCCTGCCGCCAGCCCTGCCGCCAGCCCTGCCGCCAGCCCTGCCGCCAGCCCTGCCGCCAGCCCTGCCGCCAGCCCTGCCGCCAGCCCTGCCGCCAGCCCTGCCGCCAGCCCTGCCGCCCCGCCTTACATCTTGATGGTGCCTTTGGGCCCCAGGTTGGTACTCAGCACGTCCTGCAGACCTCGCGCCGCGCTGACGTTGACCGCCAGCGTTGCCTGCGCTCGGGCCACCTCGGCCTTGGGGTTCAGGGTCTTCGCCGCCGCCACAGCTGCTCCAGAGGAGGAAAAGAAAGCCATGCAGCGCGCGGAGAGCTCAGAGCCGGCGCGCCGTGGCCGGGAGGCACTATGCGGTTCTTCCGAAAAGTCGGCGCGCCCGGCCCGCCCCTAGCGTGCCCGCGCGCCGCCGCCATTGAGCCACGGCCCGTGCGGCGCCCGCTCATTGGTTCGCGGCTGCGTGGTGCCTGCGGTTCCACCCCTCGCGCCGCCGCAGCGACCGCGACGTTATCGCGCAAGGGAGCAACCTGTTCCCAGCAGTCAGTGCTACTGGGTTCCGGCGTTGTGGCTCAGTGGGGCCCAGCTTTGCGGACCCAGGAGTTCAGGATGCAGGGGGGGCTTGTGCTCCGCGCGGGGCAGGGCGTGTGGTGGGCCTCCTCCCGCCCCTACTCGCGCGGTTTGCTCCTCAGTCTCCTTCTCTTGCTGCTTTCATGGCTTTCATTGGAGCTTTCTGGACCCTGTGCTTGACGGTGCTGCAGGTGCCGTGGGAACACACAAGCTAGTCTGAGAAGCACCCTCCCCCAGGATCATGCGGTGCCGTTAAGGACTAGCGAAGATGAAGATAGAATGCAAGGTAGAAAGTGCTGGATGCCTTTAGAAAGCTGCAGGACTGGTGCAATGGGAGTTGAATCGTAAGAACTTGTCTGTCCATAGGACTCAGGATGCTGCTGAGGCCCTGGGCTTCCATGGTAGATTTGAAAACTCACCCTTGTAGAGTCATGGTGTCCAGCCTTTGAGAGGACTCCCTTTTAAGGTAAATTTCCAAAGAGCTACACAATTGTTTCCAGTATCCAGTGCCCGCCAAATACCAGGGATTCAGTAACACGTGATATTTTACTTTATTATTTTTTTTCTTTTTGCAGACACAGGCCTCACTCTGTTGCCCAGGGTGGTCTCAAATTCCTGAGCTCAAGCGATACTCCTGCGCTTAAGTGCTTAAGTGATCCTGCCGCCTCGGCCTCCCAAAGTGCTGGGGTTACAGGCGTGAGCCACCGTGCCCGGCTGGTATTTTATTTTTAATAGATAAGGGAAATTGTTCTGAATTCAAAAGGCATAAAAGGGCATGTGGAAATTAAATCATCCTCCCGCCTCTAGTTCAACACTAGAGACAAGCACAGTTACCCCTGGATACTCGATGAATTTTCGGAATGCTTTCTGAATTTATAAACTTATATATGAATATAATCATTTCCCCACACAAATCGCAATTCCTAATACACACTATAGGGTGTGTTATACTTTAAGTGTCTTGGAGAGTGTGCAATGTCAAGATGAACGGGAAGTCCTCGTTAACAGCTGCGTGATGTTCTTTGTAACAATTACACAACTAGGGGCTGGGGCACGGTGGCTCACAACTGTAATCCCGACAATTTGGGAGGCCAAGGTGGGCGGATCACTTGTGCCTGGGAGTTCAAGACCAGCCTGGGCAACACAGTGAGACCCCATCTATACAGAAAGTACAAAAATTAGCCGGGCGTGGTGGTGCACGCCCATGGTTCCACCTACTCGAGAGGCTGAGGTGGGAGGATTGCCGGAATCTAGAAGGCAGAGGTTGCAGTCTGCTATGGTATTGCCACTGCACTCCAGCCTGGGCGACAGAGCCGACCCTGTCTCAAAAAGAATGACACAATTAACCGGTCACCTACTGACTGATGTTTAAGTTGTTCCCAATCTGCTATTCAGGCTGCAGTGAATATCGGTATATGATGCTTTTAGGAGGGTTTGCGTATTTGAGAATCACAAAAACGTCTATATATGTGACTAGAAGCACTGCACAATAGAAGACTAGTTATTAGTTCCATAGGTATTACATGGTGTGCATGCAGATTTATTATAACTGCTGTTAAAAATGTTATGAGGAGACCAGGCATGGTGGCCCACACTTGTAATCCCGGCACTTTGGGAAGCCGTGGTGGGCAGATCACTTGAGGTCAGGAGGTCAAGACCATCCTGGCCAACATGGTGAAACCCTGTCTCTGTAAAAATACAAACATTAGCCCGACCAACATGGTGAAACACCGTCTCTGTAAAAATACAAAAATTAGCCTGGCATGGTGGTGTGCATCTGTGATCCAAGCTACTCAGAGGCTGAGGCATGAGAATTGCATGAACTTGGGAAGGAGAGGTTGTAGTGAGCCAAGATCATGCCACTGCACTCCAGCCTAGGTGACAGAGCCAGACTCTGTCTCAAAAAAAAAAAAAAAAAAAAAAAAAAAAAAAAAAAAAAAAAAAAAAAAAAGGCCAGACGCGGTGGCTCACACCTGTAATCCCAGCACTTTGGGAGACCAAGGCAGATGGATCATGAGGTCAGGAGATCAAGACCATACTGGCTAACGCAGTGAAACCCTGTCTCTACTAAAAAATACAAAAAAAAAAAAAAATTAGCTGGGCGTAATGGTG
>NW_016807525.1:210804-215986 GCF_001698545.2 Rhinopithecus bieti | reverse complement strand
TTGCTGCCCAGGCTGGAGTGCAATGGCACGATCTTGGCTCACCACAACCTCCACCTCCTGGTTCAAGGGATTCTCCTGCCTCAGCCTCCTGAGTAGCTGGGATTACAGGCATGCAGCACCACATCCGGCTAATTTTGTATTTTTTAGTAGAGATGAGGTTTCTCTGTGTTGGTCAGGCTGGTCTCAATCTCCCGACCTCAGGTGATCCGCCCGCCTCGGCCTCTCAAAGTACTAAGATTACAGGCGTGAGCCACTGTGACTGGCCTTGATTTTTTTTTTTTTTGAGATGGATTCTTACTCTGTTGCCCAGGCTGGAGTGCAGTGGTACTATCTCGGCTCACTGTAACTGCCGCCTTCTGGGTTCAAGTGATTCTCCAGCCTCAGCCTCCTGAGTAGCTGGGACTATAGGCGCATGCCCCCCTGCCCGGCTAATTTTTGTATTTTTGTAGAGACAGAGCTTCGCCATGTTGGCCAGGCTGGTTTCGAACTCTTGACCTCAGGTGATTTGCCCTCCTTGGCCTCCCAAAGTGCTGGGATTGCAGGTGTGAGCCACCATGCCCAGCCATCCCAGCACTTTGGAAGGCCAAGTCGAGGGTCCTTTGAGGCCAGGATTTTGAGACCAGCCTAGGCAACATGGTGAGACCCCATCTCTACAAAAATAAAACAATAAAACACTGAGGTGGGTGGATCACCTGAGGTCAAGAGTTGGAGACCAGCCTGACCAATGTGGAGAAACCCCATCTCTACTAAAAAAAAAAAAATACAAAATTAGCCAGGCATGATGGTGCATGCCTGTAATCCCAGCTACTCAGGAGGCTGAGGCAGGAGAATTGCTTGAACCCGGGAGACGGAAGTTGAGGTGAGCCGAGATCACACCATTGCACTCCAGGCTGGGCAACAAGAGCAAAACTCTGTCTCAAAAAAAAATTTTTTTAAAATAAATAATAGTAAAACAACAACAACAAAAAAACAATAGATTCCCCGAGCTGAGTGTTCCTCAGCTGTGATCCAAACCCACCATCTTTGAGGCATCCATCTGGGCCACGTTGTGTTACCCCATGGAAGTTTGAGGGAAAGGGGAACTGATGCAAATATCCTGCTGCCCACGCTGCTTGCTTCCTTTGTCTCTGACCCAGGAGTCTTGTTTCTTCCTTTCTTTTTTTTTTTTGAGATGGAGTCTTGCTCTGTCGCCCAGGCTGGAGTGCAGTGGCGTGAGGCGTGATCTCAGCTCACTGCAGCCTCCGTCTCCTGGGTTTAAGCGATTCTCCTGTCTCTGCCTCCTGAGTAGCTGGCACCACAGGTGCATGCCACCACACCTGGCTGATTTTTGTATTTTTAGTAGAGATAGAGTTTCATCATGTTGACGAGGATGGTCTCGATGTCCTGACCTCGTGACCTGCCCGCCTCAGTCTCCCAAAGTCCTGAGATTATAGGTGTGAGCCACTGCGCCTGGCCAGAAATCTTGTTTCTTAGGCCACATCCATAAAACAAGCAAGAGGTTAATTTATTAGTTTGTAAGTAGGGTAAAATCAAATCTCAAACCTGACAGTTTGCAAGTGGTAATTTTCTATTAATTTTTTATTTTATTTTATATATATTTTTTTGAGATAGGGTGTCACTCTGGTTGCCCAGGCTGGAGTGCAGTGGTACAATCACTGCTTACTGCAACCTCCATGTCCTGGGCTCAAGCGATCCACTATCGTGCCTAGCTTAATTTTTTTTTTTAGAGACAAGGTCTTACTATGCTGCTCAGGCTGGTCTTGAACTCCTGGCCTCAAGTGATCCTCCCACTTTGGCCTACCAAAGTGCTAGGATTATAGGAGTGAGCCACTGCGCCTGGCCAATTTTCTGCTTTCATCATTCATTGTACATTTATTGGTTGGAATGCTACTGTGAAGGAGAACTTTCCCTTCTCCTCTGTGAATGAGTGAATGAATGAATCAATTTGTATCATTATGTATTCAAGAATTCTTGTTTTTCTTTTTTTTTGAGACAGAGTTTCACTCTTGTTGCCCAGGCTAGAGTGCAGTGGAACTATCTCGGCTCACCACAGCCTCCGCCTTCAGGTTCAAGTGATTCTCCTGCCTCAGCCTCCTGAGTAACGGGTTACAGGCATGTGCCACCATGCCTGGCTAATTTTTTACTTTTAGTGGAGATGGGGTTTCTCCATGTTGGTCAGGCTGGTCTCAAACTCCCGACCTCAAGTGATCTGCCTGTCTCGGCCTCCCAAAGTGCTGGGATTATAAGCATGAGCCATTGCGCCCGGCCTTTTTATTTTTTGACATGGAGTCTCACTGTGTCACCTAGGCTAAATAAAGTTCAGTGGCACAATCATTAGCTCACTGCAGCCTTGAAATCCTGGGCTCAAGTGGTCCTCTCACCTCAGCCTCCCAAGTAGCTAGTCTCAGGTGATCCTTCTGCCTCAGCCTCCCAAAGTGCTGGGATTACAGATGTGAGCCACAGTGACTGACCTATTATCTGATTTTAGCCAATGATGTTGTGTGTCTTCGTATTTTTAGCCGGGCGCGGTGGCTCANTGTTTTGCTTTTGAGACGGAGTCTTGCTCTGTCCCCAGGCTGGAGTGCAGAGGCCAGATCTCAGCTCACTGCAAGCTCTGCCTCCCGGGTTTACGCCATTCTCCTGCCTCAGCCTCCCAAGTAGCTGGGACTACAGGTGCCCACCACCTCGCCCAGCTAGTTTTTTGTTTTTTAGTAGAGATGGGGTTTCACTGTGTTAGCCAGGATGGTCTGGATCTCCTGACCTTGTGATCCGCCCGTCTCGGCCTCCCAAAGTGCTGGGATTACAGGCTTGAGCCACCGCACCCGGCAACAATTTATTTCTTAACTACAATGGTGGTTGTGTGTGTCCACTTTATAATTATTTCCTAAACTGTAAATGTTCAATGTGCTTCTCTCTACTTATGCTGTATTTCTCACACACTAAAACCCAAATAATTTTTTTTTTTTTTTTTTAAATGTTAGTCTCACTCTGTTGCCTAGGCTGGAGAGTGCAGTGGCACAATCTTGGCTCACTGAAACCTCAGCCTCCTAGGTTCAAGCAATCAATTCTCCTGCCTCAGCCTCTGGAGTAGCTGAGACTACAGGCGTGCAGAACCATGCCCGACTAATTTTTGTATTTTTAGTAGAGACGGAGTTTCACCACGTTGGCCAGGGCTGATCGTGAACTCCTGGCCTCAAGTGATCCACCTACCTCGGCCTTCCAAAGTGCTGAGATTATAAGCATGAGCCACTGCACCCAGCCCCCAAACAATTCTGATGTCAAGTTTAACTGTGGTTCCACTTTTTTGCTAACGCAGGCCACCACTGAACCCACAAAAAAAAAAAAAAAAAAAAAACAACTATACCTCCTAGGTTAGCAAGTCTTTGCTAAACGTATTTCATCTGGATGTTGATGGCATGGTATACTACTAGCAAAACCCTAATTATTATTCTGTACTCAAACCAGCAGGAAATCATTTCCTTTTCTGGTATTTGAACTGCGAAGTTTTGGGAATTTAGGGATGAGTAAAACACATACTCCCATCAATAATCTCATATTCTCCATCCCTAAGACTTTAAAAATGTTAAAACAAAGAGATTTCTCTCCCCTCCAGTTGGAGATGGAGATGAGACATTAACAGAGAAATTGCTGTTTTAAAAAGAGAAAAACCGGCCCGATGCGGTGGCTCACATCTGGTAATCCCAGCACTTTGGGAGGTTGACTCAGGCGGATCACCTGAAGTCATGAGTTCAAGACTGGCCTGGTCAACATGGTGAAATCCCATCTCTATAAATAATACAAAAATTAGCTGAGTGTGGTGGAGGGAGCTGTAATCCCAGCTACTTGGGAAGCTGAGACAGGAGAATCGCTTGAACCCAGGAGGTGGAGGTTGCAGTGAGCCGCTGGACTCCAGGCTGGGCGACAGAGTGAGACTCTGTCTTTAAAAAAAAAAAAAAAAAAAAGCCATAAAGAGAAAAACCATCCTCATGCATTTTGACCATGTGATTGTGTCAATCACCCTTAATTTTTCAAATTTTATTATAATTAATGTACAATTACAATCCTTCAGCTCAGACTGTGGGCAAAAAAGCAGGGATTCAAAGACACGGCTGTCAGACTCCAGGCACTGTCAGTACTATTACTGATTACATGTCACTTCTGAATGTTCTCCTTCCTTGAAAATGAACATTGCAAATCTTTCTACAAAGCAAAAGTTCTATGGAAAATCAAGACATTTCAGACCTAGCAGAGCACCTCTCACCATTTCGTGAAGCAGCACACTGTGCAGGACCATGGCTGGCTAATTTTTGTATTTTTGGTAGAGACCGAGTTTCACCGTGTTGGCCAGGACTGGTCGTCAACTCCTGTGTCTTTAGTAAGCCTGATGTCTCCAACGCCAGAAACAAGCCTGTTTAAGGGACAGAAATGAATCAGATTGTGACAAAAACGAAACTAATTAAAACGAAAACTAAATTAAAAAGTCCCTTTAGAAAACGGGCTTTTTCGTCCGGCCTGGTGCGGTGGCTCACGCCTGTAATCCCGGCACTTTGGGAGACCGAGGCGGGTGGATCACGAGGTCGTCAGATATCGAGACCATCCTGGCTAACACGGTGAAACCCCGTCTCTACTAAAAATACAAAAAAAAAGCTGGGCGTGGTGGCGGGCACCTGTAGTCCCAGTTACTCGCGAGGCTGAGGCAGGAGAATGACGTAAACCCGGGAGGCGAAGCTTGCAGTGAGCCGAGATCGTGCCACTGCACTCCACCCTGGGTGACAGAGCGAGACGCCGTCTCAAAAAACAAAAACAAAAAACAAAACCAAAAATACAAAAAACGGGCTTTTCCCAGATCTCAGGGAGCCGAGGATATGGAACTAGTTATCTACCGCAGGCTGGAGGGCAGGTGTAGTGCCCACCTCATCCCCGCAGAGATTGTGCAGAGTCCTCAGGGTGCCTGGAAGTCCCAGAAGGCGGGGAACGCCGCGCACTAGAGCCGCTTTTTTCTCCATGGAGACGGCATCGACGCAGAAAGAAATGCCCACGATGGTGGGGCTTAGCAGGGAAGAGAACCGGCCCAGGAGGACGCGGGGAAGGGAAGCTGCGGAGCCCCGAGGCAGCGGGCTCGCGTCCGCGGTCCCGGGCCCGCGCGCGGGGCCCGCCCTGCCGCCAGCCCTGCCGCCAGCCC